>NC_084916.1:16206118-16366710 GCF_949316345.1 Pungitius pungitius
AATGGAAAATGCAATTAAGTTGCCCATTAAAGCAGAAGCTTCCCATTCGTCACAGCAGAATGACACTTACCCTCATCCCCCTTTTTCACTCTGTTTCTGGCCCGTGTTTGGTGGGATTATGGCGACTTCCACCTTTGATGTTTGTGCACTTCTCCAAACACCCCGTAGATTATCGTACGTGATGGAGCACCGTCGGGTTGGAGCTGATGTGAATACCAGCGGAGCAAATGAAAGATGTTCTCCTCAGTTTTCAGTCTGCTGGGCGACGCACGTATTCGATTTCTCAAATGTTGCTTCAGCGAACAGACTAGCAGAAGAACAGGAAGGGGGAAGGCAGAAGAACTTGCAAGTAGAAGATTTGTATCGTATGACTGGAAAAGAAAGATTGGTTGTTCACTTTGATGACAGAAAAAAAATCTAACTTTTCTTGAATTTTACAGAATAAATGATATTTCAGTGAATTCAAAGTATTCAAGAGAAAAGAGATTAAAATTTATTCTGGGGCAAAGGCCAATTTAAACTTTGGCAGCTTCATCAGTGGGTGTTTTGTAATTTTTCTCTCTTTTGAGGCAACTCAGAATCATGAAAACATGCATTTAGTGTGAATACCAGTTTATGTTGCACTCAGAGTCACATACTTTTACTTATTGTACGTTTGGCAGATGCCCTTAATGAGAAAATACTTTTGCATGCGACATGCATTCAATGCAAAACAATATCTCGTCATGGCTTTGCTGCGTTTAACATGTGGAATCTGTAGTCGGTTGGTGTTCGTCGCAGTGGGACCTGGTCGGGTGCTGTCCATGGTGCTGATTGTGAAGGTTCAGACCGGCTGAAATACAAACCAGCAAACGACGCGTTTCAATGCCCATCAATAATTGACACCAAGAAAACACATCAATAAATCAGCAATTCTAAAATCAGCTCAGCCTCTCCGACAGACATTTTCAGTGAGCTGAAAATATTCCCTGTGTTCCCTGTACAAGAGAACATTCCTAATCACAGACAATGAAATGAAAGGGGAAGACAAGAAGAACATTTCACTTGCAAGTCATCATTTTAATTAATCTCTTCTTCGTCTTGGTGGAACTCAATATTTCATTTAAAAAAAAAAGAAAAGAAAAATGACGAAGAGACATTCTTTAATTCACTTCAAACAGAATAGAGCCAGTAAGTAAGCTCCACTCTTAACTCGGCATCTGCCTTCATCCCGACGTGTTCAGCACGGGGAGATAAAATAAACAAAAACCCAAACGCTTTGACGCCGCACACCAGCCGGCGCCTCGTCCAGTCTGATTAGCAGAAAATGAAGAGTTGAAATGCTTTCTGCCTCTCATGCAACTCTGAGGACATGCGGAGAGCCTCTGCGTTTGATGCCTGGTCCATCAGCATAACATCCTCGCAGCCCCACGGAATGAACCTACTTTACACACTTGAAAGCTCTCTCAAACGCACACACACACGCAACGCACAAAGGCCAAGAACACACAAAGACCAAAACATCCCGGCTGGGAGGGTTGATGGCATCGAGGTACGCTAATCATATTTATTTCCCTGTTGGGGAGTAGCATTGGTTTCATCCTCACTAATGTCGGTGGAGATATTTTCACTGTCAGAATGCAGCTTCTCTCCTGATTGGTTTCAAACATAATTGGTCTTTCTCAGGGAGCCACTTTGATTTTCCAACCACTTTGATTTTATCGAGGGACAGGATGACAGGGACATTGGACGTCACTGTTGTTTGCTTTCCTTGATTGTATTCGCAGGCAAGGGAACTGAATTATCCTTTTTTTTATATTGTGAGATGGTGTGACTGTTTTGCATCGTGAAGGAAATATAACAAGGAGGTGAGAAGAAATACAGATATATATACAGAGATATTTACATATATATATCACATAGATCCCTTCAGTTGTTCTGCCTTATTTTTACGTTTTTTGTTTGGCAGCCACTGCTGCCAGTCATTTGACAGTTTTTGGACATTTTTTTCTTCTTTCTTTTACAGTGCAGGTGTCTTGCTCAGGGACACTACACAGGACCACGGTCCACAGTCGTCCCATGTTGCTCCCCTAAAAGATTTATAACGTATCATTCTTGATTCTACTTTTAAATAACACTGCATTAACACAATAATGAGCTAAATTGAGATCCAAAATCAATCTGAATGTAAAAATACACATTAATATAAAAAATGAAGAAAACTGCTAAATTGTTAGTATGGACACAAACCTATATATTGAGGTATTTATGTTACTTTACATGATTTTAATGTGATTTAGAAAAACAGTAAAATACTTTTAATTACAGTTTTTCTTCCGTAGAAAAATGTAATTTGTCATTATTAGCGTAATACTTCAATTTACATTTGGACTGTTATTTACTGATAATATCTTCATAGTTTTGTACATACTTTTAAAAAAACCAGAAAAATTACTGTAAAAATGTAAAGTTCCGTAAAATTAGGATATATTTTTTACAGTTTTTACAGTTAAGGTCAGATCATTGTGGTGGAATGAACAACGGACAAAAGCAAAAAAAGACATCCTGATGCCGGTGAGAGCATAACTGGGTGGTGTTTCTGCAGGCGGGGGGACGTCTTGAAGACGTAGTGTATCCCGCTGCGGCGAGTGTCGGCCCGGCAGGCGAAAGAAAGCGTGGAAGCTGGAAAGGGCAACCGGTGCTGCGGGGTCAGCGGGGACCTCCGGGCCGGCGACCATGAACGTTGGAGGTGGCACATTGATTTGTGCCGCGTCGGCCCAGCCGCTCTCCCGTCACACGGCACAAAGACACAAGACACAACCAATATGCGTTTAGAAAATAACAAGTGGAAATGAAATGGGAGGCGCAGCGGGAAGCCGAGCGTCGGGCGGAGGAGGAGAGGAGACCCGGGCATCGAAGGGCGAGATGGAGCTCGACATTTACTTCAGACGCGTGAGGACACACAACGAAACACACAACGAAACACACACACACACGCGCGCGCGTGGAACCCAGGAGACGTCTCAGTTTAAATAGGAGGAGTGTGACATTCAGCCAGAACACCTCACTAGTGTATGTACAAACAACACAGGGCCAAAAGGTATGTTTAAACACACACACACACACACACACACACTCACACAGCCACGTGTTTGCTTACACACACACTCCCTCAGAATGATTAATGTCTCTTTGCTCCATAAGCTGACCCACGGGGCACAGCAGGCCACTGGCTGAACACAATTTATTAAGTAGCACAAGTGTGTGTGTGTGTGTGTGTGTCCCGTTTGGAAAGGGAACAGTTTGTGTGCACATCTTACGTACAGAGGGGGCTCTCGGCGGGGGCTTGGCCATTCAAGTGGTTTCATACTGAGAGGGAACAATTCTGTGTCCTGGACAGATATAGCAGCGTTGCCATGGAGATGTGTGTCATGGTTGTGTCTCTATGCACCGGCCCGTATGGGTGACTGTCTCACAGGGGACTGACAGCCAGAGGGGAGAGACAGAGACCAACATATAGAGGCATTAAGAGGAGACCGAGACAGACGTTGAGAGGAGGACAGGAGCTCCCTGGATCTCCCAGGCTGCCGAGTGTCCTTGAACGTCACTCGGAACCCCCCTCCACCCCCCCCGCGTTGGTCTCCCAGCGCTTCACAGCAACCTGCCAGGCCTGCAGGCTTCGGACGGGTTGGATCCAAAAGGTCACATTTGATGAGCGTGGCGATTGATGTCTCACCGCGTGGAGCAGAGTGGACGAGGCCGAGACACCTCGGGGAGGAAAAGAGAAACCCTCCACCCTCGGTAGGCCATCCCTGAGGAAAAGGGGACCTAACGAGAGGATGATGCAACCGGTGACGATTCTCTGAGGTGAGACTCGATGGTGAATTTCATTTCCGAAACCAACGATTCTCGTCATCAGAACTTCTTCTCAGCGACGAGCTGACGGAAAAACTGCAGCGAAGAAACAACAAGATGGACAAGATGGAGGAGAGTTTTCTGAAACCACCACTAAAAATCGTTTCATCCCTTTTGGAGAAAAAAAAAATCCCAACAAAATGAAATTGCCACAGGGAGGTTCCCTCAGCAGCAGGATAAGTGATGACACGGAGGAGGAGACGCTCTCGGCCCGAGGCCTCTGGAGACAGACCAAGGTTTCCGAGCCCTCGAACCGCGGCGATCTTTATATCAACATCGACCTCGCTGGATATTTATCATATAAACCAAGAAGTCTTTTCTGCACCAGGCTGCAAACGTCGGGACTGAAACTTTGGACTTTTTTTATCGAGGTGCAGTGGCGTTTGGAGCCGGCCTCAAAGCGGTGACTGTTTTTCAGGCCTGTGGAATTGGCTTCGTGCTTCCTGTCAGTGAACGCGAGGCACCAAAACAGCTTTTCCACCAACAGACCGGCGGGTGGGGCCTCAATCCTTTTCTGAAATGCTGCTTCATTTTGTGTTAACTGTTGGACTTCTTTTACAGCGTGTTACTCATGGTGTGCTGACCGAGGGGCTGCACACACACACACACACACACACAGAGCCATAAAAAATATAAATGATTGTCAACTTGATAGAATCTATCCAAGTAACACGGCTAAATTAGATCCCCCCCGCTCTTTTCTCATTTCATGTCAATTTTTGTCATTTTTTATTTGTCACCCGCATAAGGTAATTGAAAAATCGCTCCGTTGCAACGCTGAGAATTCGACCTAACACTCAATTTGTTATCAAATTTGAGTCGAAAACACGCAGGGGGCTCGCGGAGTGAATGAATCGCTTAATACCGAGTGGTTATGACATCCAATAGAGGGGAACAGCCTGCCGTTAATGCCCCTGAAACGTGACCGCAGGCCCCCCCACCACCACCCCAACCCCCGGGTGTTTATCTGCGACGTGCACATGTGCACATACCGCCTGCGTGTCTTAAAGAGCAACATCACCATCTCCGATTATCACAAAATGAACCATGTGAACCTGTCGAGCTGCTGTGGTCCGCACAGCCGACCCCCGGGACCATGAATAATGCATAAATCATGCTGAACGATGTACAGTACTAATAGAGGTGGGGGGGGAGGGGGGGGTTACCTCGGTGATGTCATGAAAGAGTGATGCTGTGTACGTCTTTGTCTTGTCGCTAGCGGTGAGGTTTCACCTCCTCAAACGGAAAGCTCCTTTCAGCTGGGGTCCATTTATTCACAGTGTCACATCAAGATCTTTACCGTCACTTCATCTATAAAGAGTCTTCCTCACTCGGGGTCAGAAGCGTACTGGTGAAGAAGTCCTCTCCCCTGCATGACACTGGAATCTGAACTACGAATGAAGAACTTCTTCAGTTCATCACGACAGAACGGACCAGGTTCAATAATGCGGATTGAAGTGCTTTGGACGATGCATCCGAGGCTCGAGTCTCTTTGCAGACGCACTGCGGCGGCCCGCAAGAGCTTTTTTGTTGCCTGAGCGTTGCATCCCGTCCTGCACCACCCTGCTCCCTCCGCTTTGAACTGCGCTTCCCTCCCATTTGTGACACACTAAATGGCGACTCGTGTCCTCCGGTCCCACAGCCGTCCGGGCCGATACCCCGCGACGGAGAATCTCCCCTCAACTGATGCGCAGCGCGAGAGGATAACAAATGAATGTTATTAGAGGAGCGAGAGTGGGCTTTGGTGGAAAGATTAGCGCTAATGCCAGGTCATTGCCGCTATGAGACTGTTGCGAGACCTCAGTGGGGGGAAAATGGAGGCGCAGCATAATTACCTGGGTTAGACCACTGAGAACTTCCACCCTTGCAGGACTCAGTGTTCTATTTCGCCTAATGACCACAATCAATCATTTATCATACACAGAGTTAAAGAGGAGGGATTGTTTGAATCTCTGGTAATTTAGTTTAAGAAGCTTTTAGCCACCAGAAAACCTAAAGGACAGAAAAATGTTTGACTCTAGAACCCCAAACGCTCTGCATGCATCAGCTCAATGTGATCAATTCTTTCTTATTCTTTTCTTACTCTTGCATATCTTACCACAAACAAGTAGGAATCCATTTTTTTTTTTAATTCTCTTTCTTTCTTTCCCACCCTGGTTCCTGGCTCTCAGATGAAAGTCTCTCGGCTTAGTGGCCCAGAAACAGGACATTAACAAAAACGTTTCCATTCATTTTCCTAACGATGTCTAATGAAGCTTGATCAACTTCACTAAATGGTCACACTGGGATCCAACACTCAGAGTAATCTCAATGCCATCGTGCACTTTCTCATGCTCTTGAATCCAATTGTGTCAACAAATTACAATTGTGCATGCAGTGTTTCTCGTTAAATACATTTTACATGGCTGATTCAAATTATTCTTGATTACAGATAACAAACTTATTCTTCTTTCATATTAACGGATGAGACAGAAAGTGTTTTTGACGCTCATTTGGAACAAAACTATTTTACTGTGGTTTCCAACTAATTAACTAATTTTATTGTGAAATAAATGACCTAACACATAACTTGTGATTTCTTCCATTTCTCTGCATCACAAGACAAACAGCCAATCACTTGTTTAAGTCGAACATGCATAATATAAAAGACACCGATAGGTCATTCTCCTCGCTCATATATAATTCATTCACACATATCCTGCGTACGTGTAATTCACCTGTTTCCTACTGACGGAGCCGATTTGTCTTTGACTGGGTTTGACTTTGCGTCCCACAGCTCTCCTTAGTCTCCTCACGAGACGGCGTCTAATGAAACATTGAAATATTTATGTGTTCAAAGTTGTTTACCTCCCCCTCTCTCTCTGTGGGGGGGGGGGGGGGCGGCTCTGGGAAAGCTGACTCTCACTCTGTCCTCTTTGAGTAATGCCCTTTTTTCTCTTCTTCCTTCACACTTATCGGGGCTGGTGAATTAATGAAGGTGAGGGAGGGTTACGCTGCTGTAATTAAAACATTTTTTTGCCCGAAGAGTGTCAAGCTTTTTTTGTGGAGCAGGTGAGGGACAGATTGTGAGTTTGGCTCATTTCAGATTCACCCTCGACAGATGTTGTATGCAAGATATTTGACACAATGAAAGACAGATTGTATGTTTGGTAATAAAAGTAAAGGTCGTTCTCATTTGTTTTAGGTTGTTTGTTATCTGAGATCACACCATAATAAATGTAAATGATGTAGATTTGTTTGACATGTGGCTAAGTTAGCTTAGCATAAGGGCTGCAAGTGCTGCAAGCTTTGACCAGCAGTTCAAAGCATTGTCTTGAATTGAACATTGAATTATTCAAATGTTGTTGTCCAAGAGAAGGCAGACTTGTCGTAGATCCGATGAGGCGTGAGAGGATAACATCTTTGGCTGAATGGTGCTGGCGGGGGAACCAATCAGCACAAGGTCATCCTCAGCTGGACATCTACCTGCCACGTGGTTCTTCTCCTGCTCCAATTACACCTGCACTTAGCACCGTCTGATATGTAGCAGAACCCTGACATTCACCTGTAAATACACCTATGAATCCTCATAGAAACCCATATTCAGCGGCGATGAAATGAGTGGAACCGAGAACCGGCCTTTTTATTAATGGAAGCTGAAAAGAATGTTCGTCCCGCAACGCCATCGGCACAAAGATCATAAGCCACTGCCACGGGGTACAGTTGAAAATGTGCAGCTTATTGGATTCCTGCAGGTAATGAGAGCGACTCGTCAGGCGAGGCCAAAGCCCAAAATCCCTGTTAATCCCCCAAAAGCAAATAGACGGGCCTCTGAAGGGGAGCATCCAGAGGGGCGGGACTTCCTCTCTATTGTCAGGCGGCAATACGTCACTTCATCACTCGCATACTGCGGCAAACATCCGGACAGATTTGTTTAATTCTTCTATAAAGCAGCGAAAAGGTAAATTTAAACTGCTAATGGGGACTTTTTATTTCACGTTCTTTTGAAAATCGTTTTTTGGACTTTTACTTAAATACTTAATTAAATACTTTTCATCAGTGTACTTTGCAACATTTGCAAGTCACATCTTTTGAAGGGTAAAAGAAATCTCCGGAAAAGGCAAACTACGTGAGAATGGAGCAAAATAAAGCAAAATAAATGCCTCGAAGCAGAAGCTGTGTGTTGGAAGTCAAGGATGTAATGTTTTACTAAGAATGCCATAAAACTATCGATTGTTCACTTTATTTGGCTAGGATCGCATCCATTAAGTCAAGTTTTGAAGGTCTTGTCCATCATTTATTAATAATAAGCTTTGAATGAAAATAATACATGTGCTCACATACTTCATTTACAACAAATATCATTTAATGTCTCCTTTCTCTGCCGATTTATTCTTGGCAATAAAAATCATTGCTTTTTCTCTCCTTACTCTGTTTTTTGTTTTATTATGATTATTGTTATATGTGGACAGAGAGACGGGGTGGACTGGTGATGAGGGGACAGAGAGACGGGGTGGACTGGTGATGAGGGGACAAAGAGACGGGGTGGACTGGTGATGAGGGGACAGAGAGACGGGGTGGACTGGTGATGAGGGGACAGAGAGACGGGGTGGACTGGTGATGAGGGGACAGAGAGACGGGGTGGACTGGTGATGAGGGGACAGAGAGACGGGGTGGACTGGTGATGAGGGGACAGAGAGACGGGGTGGACTGGTGATGAGGGGACAAAGAGACGGGGTGGACTGGTGATGAGGGGACAGAGAGACGGGGTGGACTGGTGATGAGGGGACAAAGCTACGGGGTGGACTGGTGTGGAGGGGACAAAGAGACAGGGTGGACTGGTGATGAGGGGACAAAGCGACGGGGTGGACTGGTGATGAGGGGACAAAGAGACAGGGTGAACTGGTGATGAGGGGACAGAGAGACAGGGTGGACTGGTGATGAGGGGACAAAGAGACGGGGTGGACTGGTGATGAGGGGACAGAGAGACGGGGTGGACTGGTGATGAGGAGACAGAGAGACAGGGTGAACTGGTGATGAGGGGACAAAGAGACAGGGTGAACTGGTGATGAGGGGACAGAGAGACAGGGTGAACTGGTGATGAGGGGACAAAGAGACAGGGTGAACTGGTGATGAGGGGACAAAGAGACAGGGTGAACTGGTGATGAGGGGACAAAGAGACGGGGTGGACTGGTGATGAGGGGACAAAGAGACAGGGTGAACTGGTGATGAGGGGACAAAGAGACGGGGTGGACTGGTGATGAGGGGACAAAGAGACAGGGTGAACTGGTGATGAGGGGACAAAGAGACAGGGTGAACTGGTGATGAGGGGACAAAGAGACAGGGTGGACTGGTGATGAGGGGACAAAGAGACAGGGTGAACTGGTGATGAGGGGACAAAGAGACGGGGTGGACTGGTGATGAGGGGACAGAGAGACAGGGTGAACTGGTGATGAGGGGACAAAGAGACAGGGTGAACTGGTGATGAGGGGACAAAGAGACAGGGTGGACTGGTGATGAGGGGACAAAGAGACGGGGTGGACTGGTGATGAGGGGACAAAGAGACAGGGTGAACTGGTGATGAGGGGACAAAGAGACAGGGTGAACTGGTGATGAGGGGACAAAGAGACGGGGTGGACTGGTGATGAGGGGACAAAGAGACAGGGTGGACTGGTGATGAGGGGACAAAGAGACGGGGTGGACTGGTGATGAGGGGACAGAGAGACAGGGTGAACTGGTGATGAGGGGACAAAGAGACAGGGTGAACTGGTGATGAGGGGACAAAGAGACAGGGTGGACTGGTGATGAGGGGACAAAGAGACGGGGTGGACTGGTGATGAGGGGACAGAGAGACGGGGTGGACTGGTGATGAGGGGACAGAGAGACGGGGTGGACTGGTGATGAGGGGACAAAGCGACGGGGTGGACTGGTGATGAGGGGACAGAGACAGGGACAGATTGAGGTGGACTTTGCGCTGCATAAGTCTCTCCAAATGAGAGCTTCAACAATCGCTGCGTTGCCTAGCAACATCGCCATACGTAAGGGCGCCATGTGGTCCGTGATGTCACTTTGCTTCGAGGTGTGTTTGTCTTCCTGCCTCGTCCTCCTGCAGTAATGTCCACACATCGCCTTTTTGTCCAGCGAGGAAGCTCGTATCTCATTTAATGGTTTGGACGTGAAGCCTCATGTTGCTGTTTTGATTCCAAATTCTCAATGACCGAACATTTGAAATATTTTATTTTGAAAGGCTGAATACATTTCTTCACATTGCAGTATCGGTCAGCACCAAGTGACCTACATTTGACTGACATTTCAGTTTGTTTGGGTTATTTTACTCTGACTGGAGTCAAATCAATTTCAATTGACTTCAATATATTTAAGGCATCTCCTCTTCCGTTGAGTGTGCTTTTATTTGAATTTTTAATGAAAAAGTTCCTTAACGAAGGAGTACAAAGGGCTTCTCAAAAGTGTTGTCTGGCCAATAACACACAAAAAATTCGCACACTGATGAGTCAAAGGTGAAAGAACTCACAATGGATGTGCACATTGACATATGAATCCTGGACCATACTGAGATCGGGAATCCACTGTAATGGCAAACGACTACGTGGGAGGATCTGATTAAGATCTCCCTTTAATGAGAGAGAGTGAACCCTTTGTGTGTCTTTGTGAGTGTGTGTGTGTGGGGGGGGGGGGGCGGGGGCTCACACGCAGTGATGCTAATGTATCCTGACACCTCGCGGGTCCCGAAGTGACTCCTGCAGTAACAGATCAATCAGGGCCGGCTGAGTAGACAAGCTCCCCACGCCTCCATTGTGGTGCCATTATCTTCCATTTACAAAGGAAAAGCCGCATCGATTCTTGCCGTCGTGTCACTGCGAATCCGCCGCCCATTTTGCTCTTTTTCCAGTTTCTCCGTTTTGCCGGGGAGCTGCGGAAGGAGTTTGTGTGGAAAAAGAAGTGTTACATGGCTCTAAGTGACACAAATATGTGGCAAAGTAGAAGAACATTGACTAATAATATCGATGCGGGCGACACGACGAGCTGCTAAACAGCCTGATTATTGAACTGAGTCGCGCAGGTGCAAGCATGCACCTGCTGGAGATGAAGACCTTTCCACCAAATGTTTCTTATTGATTAATAAGGGGCGGGGGGGGGGGGGGGGGGGGCTTCTGTCAAACTGTTCAGTGTCCTCTGCACGGAATGGAGAGAGCAGGACACTGGCCTGGAAAAGTGATGGAGGGCAGCTGTGCTGTCACAGAGGGGGGGTGGGGGGCGGGGGGGGGGTTAAAAACCCTTTCACTGAGCTCTCCAGGTGAGGGACGGGAACTAGAGACACCCAACAAACAAAACAACCCCACGGCGCAGCGTCTCTTCTGCTCGTGCATCGTCACCGGCTCATTCATTTAACACTTAGTTTGCCCCCTTTGTTCCTTTGCAAGAAATGCAGTGCAGGGGGGGGGGGGTTCGACGGGTTCGGCGGGTTCGGCGAAGCTCAGCGACTGTCGGGCAAAGAAAGGTTGAACCAGATTTAACTGTATTGTCGGGATCAGCTTTTTTGCTTCTTTTTTTTCCCGCCCGCAGTACCGCTGGCACTAGGTGGTCCCATGACAATTTTGGAAGCCACGAGGGTCAAAAGGTCAACGTCATTTTTTTATCTTCTGTCGGTGCCTCATTTCAGCATTTGCGTCAGACGTGTGTTTTGTCTGCACCATTTTAGGGATTCAGGGGGGGGGGAAGCAGGAAAGGGAGGCAGGGCTGAACTCTCTCCACCCATCCTTCAATCACCTCGTTGCTTTGATCCCAACTGAGAAAACTTTGCTGTGCTTTGCTGTCGTCACCAGCTGAACGCAAACTAAAATAAAATAATAATAATTAAGAACGGCAGCATTGTCTGTCGATGGTGCTATTTAGAGAACACACGACTGCATTACTGAATACAGGAGGAGAGGACTCAGCGCAGCATGAAATGAGCTTTACATATTAATTGCACAAATCCAGTCGCACATCCTCTGTGGAGTCACTCTTCCCGTCCGGTGCTCTTCTTGTGGTTCCCCGCGGCAACGGCGGACGCTTCTCCATCACAAAGCCTGCCACTGCGAGATTTGTTTTCACTGCAGCGATGAAAGTAAGTAAAGAAACAGGTGCTCACAGCTCCTATAGAAAAAACAGCATTTTTTTTAACAAGCTTCCACCACAGCCAAACATCTTCCACAGCTCTGTCCCGAGGCTTTTTGTGTTGTCCCAATTACTGTGCTGGTGTCAGACCAGGAGGCCCCGGGGGCCCTCTGAGGGGTGGAGGCCGATCCACGGGCCCGGACACAAAGTCTGCCGGAGGTTGTTATTGAGGAGCTCGTTGTCCCCGGAAGACGCTTCTGCAGCAGCTTTCCTTTCAGGACTCACAGAGTAAATATTCCAAAAGGTTTTATTACATGTGGCCTCAAAGGCGCCGGCTGCAAACAGGAGCAACATCGTAGTTTACTGTACGAGTGTCTTAATCTCCTCCCTCCTAAAGACAAACATCTCAACAAGGATCACCAGTGAGTAGTTTCTTCAGGTTATTGGGATATACTTTTGGAAGCATGGGACGGAGCCAATGATGACATTCAGGTAAAGCTTGAGTGAAAATAGCACACAACGTTTTCATTGCATATTTCACCGGATAATCAGGAACAAATTACACAAGGCCAATTTTAACGTTTTAAATATTAAATGACAATCCTAGCTTCTCTAATTTCCCAATCTCTAACTGTTTTTTTCAACCTAAGAAAAAACTGGATATCCTGAATACTGCAAGAGCCTCAGGGACGGATTCCTTCAGATGAAAGGACTCAAATATTATCTGCACATAAAGAGCTTGTAAACTGGAGTTATTAACAGTAGAATTATGTGGCTATTTGATAGAAGGCCTAATTTGTGCTAATGGCTTGGTTGGAGCGAGCTTTTGTCCTTTCACTAACGCACCAGCTATCACACCAGAATGTTTTATAATGCCCGTGCCAACAGGGAGCCGAGGAGGGGGGGGGGGGGCATGAAGCAACCTCCCCTGCAGGCCTCGGTCATAATCATTTTGACTTTGTTAATATTCCAGTTTACACTGTTTGTGCCAGCTGGAAGAGAAAGACGTACCGCTCGAGCTTTAAATAAAGGGAATTGATGAAAGAAATCAGGGTACAAATGAACAGAAATGACTGATATCAAATCAACGCCATCATTTTCTCCCCCGCATGTTAAAATGTTCTTTGAGATGCAAACAGATATGCAGGCGACTAATTGAGCTGGGAACCAAACAAACCAAAACACTTACACCATTCTGGGAGACTTTAGTTTTATTTTGCACTTATTACCACCACCAAGAAATAAAACAGTGTGCACACATTGTCACAGAGCGGTAACAAGGAGAGCCCCCCCCCCCCCCCAACCCCCTGCAGACAGTGAGGGCGGGCGTGCAGACAGGGATAAATCAGCGCTGCAGCCAGGCACATGAGGCGTATTTCACACTCAAGGAGTGGCCTAGTGTGCGCAGCACCGGCATCATTCATCTCGGGGAGACTCCGGTAGCCCTGAGCCGGGCCGGGTCCTAATGGACTCATCGTGTTATCAGCTGTCAGGTGGTACGCAGCTGCTGCTGCTGCTGACCTGGATGGAAGTGCAGCCCTTTGCAGATGAGTCTGAGCAGAGAGACAGCCGGGGTCAAAGGTCGGGCTGCAGCGAGAAGCCGCTACCCAAGGGCGAAGTCAGGGGCTTCAGGTTACCCCGCTCCAGCTTCCTCCTCTGCAGCTTCTTCCCCTCCAGCTTCCTCCTCTGCAGCTTCTTCCCCTCCAGCTTCCTCCTCTGCAGCTTCTTCCCCTCCAGCTTCCTCCTCTGCAGCTTCTTCCCCTCCAGCTTCGTCTTCTCCACCTTCCTCCTCTGCAGCTTCGTCCTCTGCAGCTTCCTCCTCCAGCTTCCTCCTCCGCAGCTTCTTCCCCTCCAGCTTCGTCTTCTCCACCTTCCTCCTCTGCAGCTTCGTCCTCTGCAGCTTCCTCCTCCAGCTTCCTCCTCCGCAGCTTCTTCCCCTCCAGCTTCCTCCTCTGCAGCTTCCTCCTCTTCAGCTTCTTCTCCTCCAGCTTCCTCCTCTGCAGCTTCCTCCTCTCCACCTTTTACTGAACATTTTCAGAGGACCACCTCTTTGTTGTAATAGAAAATGTAAGCTACTACTATTTTTTGACTGTTGGATATTCATATTCTAAAACCTTTTCAGCCTTAACCCGTCTGACCTGTTTTGTGATGATAAAGAGAGTGACATTTAAATTTGAATCACCGCTTCTATACTTCTTAGCAAAGGGTCATTTTAGACTTTAGAAGCGACCTACTTTTCATTGTCATCTTACGTGTTTTTTTTGTTTTTTTTTACCTTGAAGAGAGGCAGTGAATCCCAACATTAAAATCACAAGTTTAAAACCGACGTTCGGTAAACGCTTCGACCTTTAGACGATGACTCAGTGGAATCATTGGCGGTAACGGCGTTAAAGGACAGCATCATTATCTTCTATCATTAGATCTGCATTAGAATGAGGGAAGGGCAGATTGACAGATCGACGATTCTCAATCACGTGATTTTGTGAAGTGAAGGTGGGTGGGAGTGGTGGACACAATGTGCTGGAGATTTGAGGAAGGGGAAGTTGAACCAGAAACCAATTCAGCTGTTCTTTTGATGGCTGTTTAACCTTAAACCTTCGTTGGGTTTGTAAAGGGAGCTAAATCCAAGCTTCGCTCGGGTTCTGTGTTCATTCAAAATTCCCTGCGGATTGTCCCCCGTCTTGATTGGAATTCCCCAAAAGTGACTCATTAAACAGAGCTTTGCTCTACTGGCCCCCGGATGGATGAACCCTCACCTTCTACGTTTGACTCGTGCTTCTCCTGTAGTTTGAATGTCGTATCAAACGACCATTCCGTCACACCATGAGTAGTTTAAGTAAGATGGGTTTCAAAGTGTTTTGGACCCCCCCCCCCCCTCACACCCCCCATCTCCTGTGTGACTGAATTATACTGAGCAATGTGCTCACATCTGACCTTTCTTTTTACAAAGTAGTTAATAACTTTAACCAAACTTTAACCAAAAGGCATTGGGCACAGACTGAGGGGCACTTAGCATCAATGAGGATGGGCAAAGTGAGACAACCATTATTCTTTGGGGGGGGGGGGTGAACTGGTATAATTGTACTGTTCTGTGCAGGAAGAAATACAGTACAAACACAATATTACACAAAGAGATGCTTAAATCTGTGAGATACCGTGTTTTCATGAAGATTCTTCATCATCCACAGTAACTGGGACACTGTCCTTGAATTCTGGGGTTATTTATGACACGGAAACCACTGACAGTGCGTTTGTCACCGACACTTCCCACAGCCAGCTCGTTGTAAATCCTTTGTCTAAACTTTTCTGTCTATGTGCACACTGTGTGTGTGTGTGTGTGTGTCTGTGAGTGATGAATGGCGACTCACACAGGCCGGCCCCTCTAATACGGTTATCGAGCTCCGTAACAGCTCTCAGACAGGCGGCAAAAACATCACAAAATGAAAATGTTCCCCGCGTGCATTATTACAAAACCAGAGCGCCGGAAGAACCCGGACTTTATAACTCACGCTGCCGAGGAGATGTGTGTGACAATGTCAAACCAATTTGCCCAATTTCTCCTCCAAACCCCCCCCACCGATGCACTCTCCTCCCTCTCACCAAACAGATGGAGGTGTCAGTGGATCGGTACCCAAACACGCGCCCGGGCGGAGCTCCCCGGCTCATTTGCATGCTCCGGAGTGAGGGCCTGTCTGCTCGGGGTCACGGAGGTTCCTCGGCTCGACCCCCCCCCCGGCTGCTCGGTCTGTCCGCGCGGGGCTGAGGGGTCGAGGGCAGGTGAGTGGAGACGGGGAGGGGGGGGGGGGCGGGGCGCTGGGGCGCCTCGCTGCTTTCCCATCACCGCGACCTCCAGATGCACCTCGCTCTTCTCTTCCCCCTGAGCTGATGAAGACAGAGCAGGGCTTTTTTTTTTTTTCCTTTTCCCGGTTTAAAGTAACAGTCAAAACAAATAATGTGGGAATTATTCACTCAGCTGAGGTTTGGGGGTTTTCATGGTAATGATGGTTGTGTAGAAACACACCAATTCATTCCTTCAGTTCAGTTTGTTCTCCATGCAGAACATTTCCCCTCCCGTGAATCTTGAAGCTCTTCCGTGGCCATGTGACACTACGAAACATGTGACATGGGGGTCGAGTGTGTTCTGGGCCTGCAAAAAAAAAAAAAAAACGTGATCATATCAAACTTTTGTTTGCCACAGAGCAGTCATCGGGAGGGACCCCGGTGCTACTTCTGAAGAACCAAAAGTCCATCTTCCCCGCAGTTACCTTGAAACCTTCTCAAAAAAATACTCATGTGAGTCATGATACCCAACCTAAAGTTACTCTTTTTTTTCTCCACGTTTTCCGATGAAAGGCAGAAAAATGAGCGGCTCCGTGTTCAGCAGCCAAGTGTGTGAAGAATAAGAAGCAAACACTTCAGCCGCACTCCCCCCCCCCCACCGGGTCATAAAAAACGTTGATAATGCAACGGTTCAGGTCCTTAACTGTGATTGACTGCCCAGACCCACAGTAAAAATCACTATTAACACCCAGCCGGGACCGCATAACAAAAGCATCGCTGCGGCAATTATGAGAGAGCGACTGCACACTTACACGTGTTTTTTTTAAAGCTTTAAATTAATTTATATGACCGCGGCGCGATGCAACACATCCATGTGGGTGTTAATGGTGACGTTTCTTAACGGATTCCTAAAAGATGAGAACGTTGTCGACTGTTTTAAATCTTTAACGTGGGACTAATGCATTCCGTGGAGAAAAAAAAAAAAAAAAAGAAGAAATGTTACCGCGCATTAGTCACGCAGCGTGTTCCGTTGCTTCTCCTCTCCTTCCTTTGGGCATGAAATCAAGCTTAACTCCGCTGTATCAAGAGGTCGACTGGACGGGTCGAACGCAGCGGCCTGCTGTCTCCCACCCGGGTACCAGCGTTCATCTCCAACCTCGACTAAAAAAAAAAAAACAATAGTTGAACCCAGCCGAGTAGAAAAAAAAAAGCGTCACAATCGGTTAAAAGCCCAATATTGTTGATTAACACGAGAAAATGTTTATTTTATTTTCTTTTTTTTTGCACTTCTCGGGAAAGTAGAACTCATGTTTCACACTCGGTGTCACTCTCGTTGACAGCCCGAAAGAAAAAAGAAAAAAGAAACCTGTCTGTGAACATATGGAGATCTCCAGTTTTTTCAGCATTAAGCATCTTAAAAAAAAAAAAAAAAAACAGTGTGATGTTCAACTGATGAGACAGATGGTTCGTTAGAGAATCACAAATATCCCGCTAAGTCTTGCACTCACTTTGGGGAGCAGACCTCAGAGAAACAAGTCTGCGGCAAGTTTGTTTTGGTGTGCATGCTGCTTCTCTGACAGGTCTGAGATGTGAATAAGAGATGCGCGGCAGCGGACGTCACATGATTAGAACAAAGGTCGGGCTTGTGCCGCCCTGCAGAGTAATGGCCCCCCCGATTCGATCCTTATTGCATAATAACATAATTTGTTTGCTCCACCTTCCGTCTTGGTATCTATGTTCTCTTTTCCTTATGTGACTTTATCTTCATCTGCAGTTTTTTTTTTTTTTTTTTTTGCTCTCTTCCATCTGGACAACTACCGGGATTCAGTTTCCACGGCAACACAGTAATATTTTCTTCTTTAGTTCCACTGCTGAGAAGGGGTTTGGGTTACTGCTTTTACGCGGCGCATTTGATCGGGTTAAAGGGCACGTGCTTATCTCTCCTCCCGCATCTGAAGGATCCATCATTAGTGGCAGTAGATGCCTGAGGTCCATGTACACGATGGGCGGAGAAAAACCTCACACATTCAAGTCGTGTTGATGTTGCCAAACCCTTTCTCGTTTTGTGTAACATTAGATCCAGCTTGGATTTTTTTTTGTTATTGCCTGTTTTGGCTTGAGTAACATCCTGTTGACTGGCTCATTCGTGGCAACAAAGAGAGCCAATCACAGGTCATCAGAGGTCAACAGATTAACCCCACCAACGCGAGGCCCAGCGCCGGGTATCTCTGCTGTGTGCGACGCAGCCGATGGATTCATCATGTCGAGCAGGCAGTGAGGGAGAGGTTGTGTGGTGACGAGCGTGTGTGTGTGTGTGTGTGTGTGTGTGTGACTGCTGTGTGCAAAGCATCCTCATCGGGCCACTGCGTGTGTGTGGTTGCTTAAAGGACACATTAAAGGACACGGGCTAACAGCAGAGTCCTTGAAAAAGCTCTTTGTGTTTGGCATCTCAAGCTCGTTCCTTCCCAGCATGAATGTGTGTTTCCCTATGAACATATCAAGAAATCAAACCAGCTTTATCAGTGGTGGCTCTCTCTTTAAAAGCCCTGATACTCATTTACATTCTAAGGAAGAAAGCGTACACCATTATTATGATAATATCAGCAAGCTGTCTGCTGTTGCAGTGATTATCATGCATGGAAGTAATTGTCCATTTATTCCAAACTGTTTGCTCAAGGAATGTATTCAAATTGATTAAAATCTGCCGTCGGGCCGGCTGAAGACGTATGTTTTGATGCTGCTCTGGATTTCGGGGGCATTCACAGTCAAGTATTTAAAAAAGAAAACTAATCAGAGGATGTCACAAAATGAGGCCATTTACCCAAACAATAGAGATTTTAACTCGATATAAACACTGAGAATATCCCCTCCAGGCGTTCTCGTAATTCAATCAAGCAAGAATGACAACGCTGTTTTGTGGATTTGAAAAAACATTGCCAAATGAAAAAACGTCAGTTGATCCTTCACCTTGAACACTGCAGCTTTGAGTGATGTGAGCACTTTTAGGAACGTTAGCCCTGTGAGCCATATTTCTCCAATTAACACGGTTAGTCCGATGTTAGCTCAGTGAGCGCTGTTAGCCCTGTGAGCGCTGTTAGCACCATGAGCGCTGTTAGCCCCGTGAACACTGTTAGCCCTGTGAGCGCTGTTAGCACCATGAGCGATGTTAGCCCACTGAACGCTGTTAGCCCCCTGAACACTGTTAGCACTGTGAGTGATGTTTGCCCTGTGGACTTTGTTGGCACAGCGCCGTTAGTGCTGTGAGCGCTGTTAGCCACCGTGAGCGCTGTTAGCACAGCGAGCACTGCCATTTTGAGAGCCATCCAGACTGGAGATTTTATTTCATATATATATTTATATTTCTTATAATTGGAAAAGGGAAAATAGCTTGCATGTGTGAAATTAAATTGAGGAAATGTAGCAGTCTCGTTTGTTTCAATGTTCCTCTCTACATTGAAAGACTAAACAATCGAAAAGGCTTTTTTGGGAAAACCTTTATTCGGATGAAGCGATGACGAGAGATTCTTAGCGCACGCACAGGGGTGGGGGGGGGGGGGGGGGGGGGGGCTGGTGAGACCTAACCCGGGACGCTGTGGATCTTGGCGAGTCTCTACCATGGCAAACTCCTGAACCCCGGATGACACAGCAGGCAGCAATATTAGCCTCCACAATGCACCGTGGCATCCAGAGAATCTACAGATGTCCCAATGCTGTCTCTTGGCCAGGGGGGGAGGAAAGTGGGGGGGGGGGGGGGAAGGGTGGTGGGAAATGTGAGAACAAAGCGAGGAAGGCGAGAGAAGAGGAGAGAGTGATAGATGGCACACTGTGATGTCTCCGGAGGGTTGGGAGAAAGTGAGAAAACGAAGGGAGAGCAGGAGAGGAAGAGAGCTTCAATGTCAGCTGCAGGATCTAAAGAGAGGCAGAATCTGGCGACGAAGGCACCTGAAATCCATTCAAATTAAAGCGAACGCTGACACGGGGCCAGCGCATGAATACAAAGAGGGACTTTGTTGAGCCTGGACGTTGTATACTTGTGATTGTTTATCCTGTTGAACAGAATTCGTACACAACTGTGAGGATGTGTGTGGACATTTCCACTGGTGTGTGTGGCTGGAGGTGGTCGAGCATTGGGAGCAGGTAGCCGGGGAGCGTTGGGAAAGGTCGTGAGTGGCTTGGCATGGTGGCATATTTAATTTATAAAGCTCACTGGGGCATCGCACTGCTGCAGGGAAGATTGAGCCGTAAGTCTTCAGTTTGAGCCGAAGACGCAGGGCGTCTGCCACTTGTGAGGGAAAAACAAAAAACCTTCTCTCAGAGTGGCAAGTGGATTATCTGTGTTGCCGTGGTTGACTCCATAAGCACCATATTATTTATTTTTTCATAAATGGTTTATTTCATGTACACGACCTTAAATCATGTTGTTTCCATTAGAAACCGACAAGTGGAAGGGCATTTGTGTGTTGTGTTTCTTTCCTTTTTTTAGGTTCAATATTGCGCACAATGATTCTTGTTTTATCTGCTTTCCAAACTGTGTTCAGCAAACATAAATCTTCTCTACAATATTGACCTTTCGAAACATGGATTGAAAAAAAAACATCGTAAAATTGCAAGGGCGATCTGTGCATGAGCTCTGAAGTAAATCTTTGTGACGATTATAATGTGCTGTGTTAAAAATGAGCGAGAGAACATAATTGACCGAGTTAATAAGGAAAGGATTCAGCTCTGGAGACACACTACAGGAGAGCGGGAAGGTTAAATGTTTCCAGTGTTGACGTGTTGAAGGTCCTGGATTCAGCCGGGATTCATTGGCAAGGAATCGAGTGGGATCACAGGCGAGCAGCAGCCTTACCGAGATTTTTGAGACTCTTTACACAAGGAGCTAAATCTGTCACATAAAATCCAGAAAACACAACAATGATCTGAATATTATTGATATGATGAGAGCATTCCCTGCTTGATCAGAGGCACTAACACAGTGTTGATCCGTGTGTATCCCATTGGCTCCGGAATATCTCATCCCACTCTGCTGGGCGGCAGGAGAATAAGCTCCTGCTCCTCCCTCCTTTATCATTTAACATATTTTCCCATTTCTTTCACCTTTAGCACTGCTCAATACCGTCCGACGGCTGACCTTTAGTGGGCGAATGAGAAAGGCCTCCAACTGTAAGCACCCACTCACACACAAGCGAGGACAAATAAGAGAGTGCACGCACTCCTTCTAAGGTCACAGCCCGAGGCGGTCAATAAGACTGGTGAGGTTTTGTGTTTGCCAATACCTTCAGTTTGACAGGCCTGTGTGCCGCGAGATCCACGCGAGCAGGAGCTCTCCTAATGGGTTGATGAAAAAAAAAACGGCGAGGCACACACACACACATTGAAATAAGCCGGGTCACCTCCTAACCTCGCACATCATTTGCTTTATATGTTTATACAAACCGGATTTAACGGGGCCTTCGTCAGTCAACCATCGCTGCGGAAGTTCAACATCCAGACAAACCAGGCAGGTAAACAGAGACGGAATCCTTCACATCAGCTGAACAATTGCACACACACACACACACAGACACACACACAGACTGTGTGGACACTGCTCCAGAGACCTGCAGAGAGGAACATTAAGTCATACAAACACCTTGAGTGTCAGCCTTGGTTTGTGAAAGGGGGGGGAAGATGGATGCTCTTAAGCCTCAGCTGCTCAGGCAGTGATGAACGACCAGATCATTTCCAGGCCCCACACACACACACAACAACAACACACACACACACACACATACTAACACTTACACAACCAGCTGCCTGCATGCTCATCTGCACACTCGACTTTCCACACGTGGCTGACCGACTGCTGGCAGCGGAGCGGCACGGAAAGAATCCATCGGCGTTCCACTGACAGACGGAGGTTCGATATGAAAAAGAAAAAAAAAAGATGGACAATTACGGAGAGGTGTTTTATGGACTCTCAGGAGATGGTGAGATGAGGAAGGATGGAAGGAACCCAATGGGTTTTGCACTGAGGGAGCATTTTCCTTTTACTTAATTAGACTCCAGTAAAACGTGTAGGTTGGAATCAACAAGAGAGGGCCGATCATCTGAGCAATCAACTTTATTTATTAACACTCTTTATGAAGATAGGACACATCAACAAACCATCAACCATGTCTGAGGACCAAGTAAACTATTATTAAGTGCAGATCCTCCAGCTGAGTGAACACCAAACCATGGTCACACCCCAAGAGGCCTGCACACCACATCCTCTCACAGAAGTATAATCAGCCTGGAATAGTATGGAATACAAATGAAAACAATAAGTATTTATCATAAAGGCCGACATCTGCAAAGCCATAGCTGAGTCAAATATGCGTCAAATAGTACAAATGTTCCCTCTGGATTGTTTAGATGAAATGGACACACTACTATATAGTATATATTTATAACTATAATGAGTTTGTGGTGGCGGGCGTGGGTTCAGCCCGGCTGCAGGTGGGAGAGAGGGGGAGTGGCTCGGGGAACAGTGCCAGGTGAAAATAATAACAATCAGCTGGGGATAATCGTGTGTGCTCTCCCCTACATAGCAGTGAGGCGGGGGCGAGCGAGGAGAGAGGGAGACCGACCGAGCAAGCGAGCGGCGTGTCCTCGTGAGCCGAACAAATAAAATATTATAACTCACCACACTGGTGTCAGTGCCTGTGTCCACAGCCGTGCCAACCCACACCGTACAGTGGCGCCCAACCCGGCAGAATGGCGGACGAGGGACAGCAGGCGATGCCGGCCCAACCAGCACTGGCACTGGGCCAAATGATTGGGGAGCTGGCGGCGATCCAGAGGGACCAAGCCGAGGCGAACCGGCAGTTCCTGGGGGCGCTCCAGGCCCAGGTGGGGAGGCAGGCCCAGGCGCTGGAGCTACTGGTGGCACGGTCGGGACCCGCGCTACCACCACCGGGCCCGACAGCACTGGCGAGCCTGACCCTCCACCGCATGACAGCAGAGGACGACGCCCAGGCCTTTCTGGAGGCCTTCGAGGCGACGGCGGAGGCATGCGGCTGGCCGGAGGAAGAGTGGCCGGTCAGGCTGGTGCCCCTCCTGTCCGGGGAGGCGCAGACGGCGGCCATGGGGCTCCCCCCGGCGGCCCGGAGAGACTATGCGGCCGTGCGGAAGGCCGTGGTCGACCGGCTGGGGCTGCTTCCCGAGGACCACCGGCGGCGATTCCGGGGGGCCAGGCTGGGGCCAGAGGACAGGCCGTTCGCCTACGGGCAGCGGCTCCGGGACGCCGCCGCCAGGTGGCTCCGGCCGACGGGGGTGGAAACGGCGGCAGAGGTCCTGGAAGCGGTGACACTGGAGCAGTTCGTGGAGGGGCTCCCGGCCCGGACGGCGACGTGGGTCCGATATCACCGACCACCGACGCTGGAGGCAGCCACCACCCTGGCCGAGGACCACCTGGCGGTGCACCGTAGCGGGCAGGGCGGCCGGGAGGGCGCGCCGCCGGCGACGCAACCAGCAGCAGCGCCAACCGGAAGGAGCCCGCAGCGGACCGCGGGGCGGCCCACACCGGCCCCACGTCGGGCGCCGACAGCTGTACACCGGGACCCCCCGACCGCAGCAAACCCCGGCACCCTTCCTGACTCACCGGGAGATTCTCAAACGCCAGGGCAGGAGTGCTGGAAGTGCGGGCGGCCCGGCCATCTGCGGAGGGATTGCCCGCTGATGGAGGTGGGGCAGGTGATCCGGGTCGCCGGCGCTCCATCACCCTCCCCCGGCCCGGGAGCGACGTACCGCGTTCCGGTAAGAATCCAGGGGGGTACACGCCAGGCGATGGTGGATTCGGGCTGCTCGCAGTCCATGATTCACCAGAGCCTGGTTCGGCCAGGGGCATTGGTAGAAGCGTCGCGGGTGAAAATTAGGTGTGTGCACGGGGACATTCACGAGTATCCTATAGTGTCCGTCGAACTTCGGTTCAAGGGGAGAAAATATAGAATAAAGGTCGCGGTTAGCTCCCACCTGACGCACCCAGTAATTTTGGGAACGGATTGGGAGGGATTTAACACGCTAATGGGAGAGGCTGCGGGGGTGCGTTCACGACCGACAGGGATATGCGGTATGTGTGCTGTGCTCAGCGGTGACGCGAGGTCGTCCGACGCCGCCGGGGGAGAGGGGGAACCAGCGGAGCCTCCCGTGGAGACTCCGGCGGTTCCCGACTTCCGCTCCATGGAAGATTTTCCACTCGAGCAGTCTCGGGACGATACTCTACGCTCAGCCTACGACCAAGTGATAAGAATTGATGGTCATTTGGTGCGCCCTGACGCAGCACAGTCGTACCCGCACTTCTCATTGATTAGGGACAGACTGTATAGGGTGAGTCGTGACACTCGAACGGGGCAGGAAAACACCCAGTTGCTGGTGCCGAAAAGCCGCCGGGAAATGATTTTCCAGGCGGCTCACTATAATCCGATGGCGGGTCACATGGGATACGGGAAAACACTAGACCGGATAATGGCCCGATTTTATTGGCCAGGCATCCGGGCGGACGCGCGCCGCTGGTGTGCGTCCTGCCCGGAGTGTCAGTTGGTCAATGCACCAGCCATCCCGCGTGCTCCGTTGCGGCCGCTACCGTTGGTGGAGGTCCCGTTTGAGCGCATCGGCATGGATCTAATCGGGCCATTTCACCGGAGCGCACGCGGATACCGCTTTGTGCTAGTCCTCATGGATTATGCAACCCGGTATCCGGAGGCAGTGCCATTGCGCAATATCTCTGCAAAGAGCGTCGCGCAAGCACTGTTTCAGGTCATCTCCCGGGTTGGAATCCCGAAAGAGATTCTAACGGACCAGGGCACCTCGTTCATGTCGCGCACACTGGGAGAACTTTACGGGTTACTGGGTATTAAGTCCGTCCGCACCAGCGTTTACCATCCCCAGACTGACGGGTTGGTGGAGCGGATGAATAGGACGCTGAAGTCCATGATTCGTAAATTTATTAGCGACGATGAACGTAATTGGGATAAATGGCTTGACCCTCTGTTGTTTGCAGTCCGGGAGGTTCCCCAGGCCTCCACCGGGTTTTCCCCCTTTGAGCTTCTGTTTGGCAGGTCACCAAGAGGGGTGCTGGACCTTATTAAAGAAAGCTGGGAGGAAGGTCCGAGCCCCGGCAAGAACGAGATCCAGTACGTCCTGGACCTGAGAGCAAAGCTCCACACACTGGGTAGGATGTCACGGGAGAATTTGCTCCAGGCCCAGGAACGACAACAACGGCTGTACAACAGAGGAGCCAAGCTGAGACAATTCACACCGGGAGAAAAGGTACTTGTATTACTTCCTTCTTCCAACTCAAAACTCCTGGCTAAGTGGCAAGGGCCCTTCGAGGTCACACGCCGGGTGGGGGATGTTGATTATGAGGTGGTGCGGTCTGACAGTGGCGGGGCTACACAAATATACCACCTCAACCTCCTGAAACCCTGGAGGGAGGCGGAGTCTGTTTCTCTGATTTCCACAGTATCTGAAAGAGAGGACCTGGGGCCGGAGGTGCCAAAAGCGGCTAATCCCACCCCGCTCCCGTGTGAGGGTCGTCTCTCTGAGGACCAGAGAGCAGACATTGCCCAGTTGCAGGAGCGGTTTGCTGATGTGTTCTCCCCCCGGCCAGGCCGCACCGACCTGATAGCGCACAGAATCGAGACACCCCCGGGGGTGACGGTGAGGTCACGACCCTACAGACTACCCGAACACAAAAGAAAAGTGGTTCGGGAGGAATTAGCGGCTATGTTGGAGATGGGGGTAATAGAAGAGTCCAACAGCGCCTGGTGCAGCCCCATCGTTCTGGTGGCCAAGAAGGATGGGACTGTGCGGTTCTGCGTGGACTACCGCAAGGTAAACGACGTGTCACGATTCGACGCCTACCCAATGCCCCGGGTCGACGAACTCCTGGACCGGCTGGGCACTGCACGTTTTTTTACGACCCTGGATTTAACTAAGGGCTACTGGCAGATTCCCCTGTCGTCAGAGTCCAAAGAGAAAACAGCTTTCTCCACTCCGTATGGTTTGTACCAATTTACCATGCTTCCCTTCGGCTTGTTCGGTGCCCCGGCCACGTTCCAGCGCCTCATGGACAGGGTGCTGCGTCCGCACGCCGCATATGCAGCCGCCTACCTGGATGATGTCATTATCCACAGCACCACCTGGGCGGAGCATGTGCGGCGGGTGGACGCGGTGCTGGAGTCGCTGAGGCGGGCCGGGCTCACCGCCAACCCGGGGAAGTGTGCAGTTGGACGGAGGGAGGTACGGTATTTGGGGTACCACTTGGGGGGGGGGCAGGTGCGTCCCCAGGTAGACAAAACGGCGGCAATTGCAGCCTGCCCGCGCCCCAAGACAAAAAAGGAGGTGAGGCGGTTTTTGGGGCTGGCAGGTTACTACAGACGGTTCATCGCCGGGTTTGCGGACCTCACCAGCCCCTTGACCGACCTGACCCGGAAAGGTGCGTCAGATCCGGTCCAGTGGTCGAAGCAGTGCCAGCGGGCGTTTGAGAAGGTAAAACAGACTCTCTGTGGGGAGCCGCTCCTCCACACACCTAACTTTTCTCTCCCGTTTGTTCTGCAGACCGACGCGTCGGACAGAGGGCTGGGGGCCGTTTTGTCCCAGGAGGTTGAGGGGGTCGACCGCCCGGTGGTCTACATCAGCCGGAAACTGTCGGAGAGGGAGGCCAGGTACAGCACGGTGGAGAAGGAGTGCCTGGCCATCCGGTGGGCGGTGGGCTCCCTGCGCTACTACCTCCTGGGACGCTCATTCACCCTCTGTTCGGACCACGCCCCGCTCCAATGGCTCCACCGCATGAAGGATACTAACGCCCAGATCACTCGGTGGTATCTGGCCATGCAGCCGTTTAACTTCAAGGTGGTCCATAGGCCGGGGACGCAGATGGTCGTGGCGGACTTCCTCTCCCGCCCTCTGGAGGGAGGGGGGGGGGAGTAAGCTAGGCCGGAGGGCTCCCCGGCCTAAGTCGGGCGGTGGGGGTATGTGGTGGCGGGCGTGGGTTCAGCCCGGCTGCAGGTGGGAGAGAGGGGGAGTGGCTCGGGGAACAGTGCCAGGTGAAAATAATAACAATCAGCTGGGGATAATCGTGTGTGCTCTCCCCTACATAGCAGTGAGGCGGGGGCGAGCGAGGAGAGAGGGAGACCGACCGAGCAAGCGAGCGGCGTGTCCTCGTGAGCCGAACAAATAAAATATTATAACTCACCACCCTGGTGTCAGTGCCTGTGTCCACAGCCGTGCCAACCCACACCGTACAGAGTTATTCTTAATCTATCAATTCAGACTCCAGCAGAGACTTGATTTCAGCACAAATAGAGCTAAAGCTTTATTTCATCCACAGGAATTATACTTCATAGAATGGAATTATAAGTTGATTATAATAATGCTAAAGTCTAAAGTATATACTAGTTCTGCATATCAGTATTTACTTTTGTGTTTTGTGCAATGTTCCCGTTGTTTGAACTCTAAGTGCTTACCTGAGTGTATGCAAATGAAGTGAGTGTGAGTCCCTCTGTGTGTGCAGGTGTGTATTACAGTATGCTTTTTGTGCATTTTCTGGACCTGTACACCTGTATACGTGTGTGTGTGTGTGCATAGTCCTCTTTTTCTATGAGTGTGTGTGAGTGTGTGTGGTTGTTATTCGGTAGCCTGCAACAGGTGGATACACTCCAGCACACACACTCACACACTGCAGAATGTAAAACAGCTTGGCTTGCAGCCATCAGTCCCAACACCATTATCCATGGGTGTGTGTGTTTCCATGCTTGATTTGCATGTGCATCTGACATGTTTTTATCCTAATGAGGAATTTACAATTTGTCTGTGCATGTCTGTGTCTGTGTGTGTGTGTGTGCAAGTGTGTGAGTGTAGATGTTTGTCGTTAAGAGTGTAAATAAATCACAAACGGCGCTGTTTTGTGAATCCAGCAGTGGTTTTGTCTGAGTGTGTCAAGGTGCAAGCATCTGGACACACACACAGACACACATCTCACTCTCCGCCATTCACTCTCTCGCACACGCACTTTACACACCCTGCAGGCTATGCCTAGTTAGCGTAATGACACATTGGAGGGACATCAACTGTCCGGGAAGATAAACAGCGTTGACTGGAGGGCCCATTACTCCCGGGCACGCCTGAAGGAACACATGTCAGACGCTCCGTCATTAAGCCGCAGCAGAGACCGGGACGAGAGACGCGGCCCCTTTTTTTTTTTTTTGTCTCAGAACGGCGTCGTAAAGTGTTGTGGGACAAACTGCTTCAGTCGCTTGTACTTCCCCTCAATCCTCTGCGGGGGTTCCGCTTAATATTGACGGATGGTGAGTGGTGGATGTCAAGTAGGATTTAAGGATCTACAGTAAAACAGAAGTACGGAGCGAGAGAGCGTTCAGCACCACGGATAGCACCATGGACAGCACCATGGTCAGCACCATGGACAGCACCAGGGGCAGCACCATGGATAGCACCATGGACAGAACCATGGACAGCACCACGGACAGCACCATGGACAGCACCAGGGACAGCACCATGGACAGCACCAGGGACAGCACCAGGGACAGCGCCTCAGCGGACCACACGCTGGGCTTTCTTTCCTCGCACAATCAGCCCAAAACTGTTGGTTTGAATCCCGGGGTTAACGCAACACCCGCTGCCTGTTTACAGTCTGTATGCTAGGCTAAGCTAACATGCTGCAGGACCAAGTAGTGAGTAGCTAGTGAGGCTATTTAGTCCATCGTCTGTATTCTACTAGTTTAACCCTCCAGGTCATCTAGCCGCTGCTTTGATGTAGCACCGACTGGAGCCAATGCTTTTGATGTCAGGTGCCATTTTTAAACCATTGTGCCACATCAATATTCAGAGGAACAATAAATCCAAAATCTCCCACGTAACTGTGACTTCTGTGACTATTTGCTGGGCAGCTGCCAGTGGCTTTGATTTGTCACGTGGATTAGAGGGCCCTTCAACATTTTTAGAAAGACCGTCCCACGATGCCAATCAAAAAAAAAAAAAAATCAGCTTATTTATTCTTTGTTGTTTTGGTGTTTTCTGTTTCATTTTCATCAAAAGGATAAATACAAAACCATTGATGTGTTTTTTACAGGCGAGCTGCTTCAGCCTCTTCTACCGCGGCTTTGTCTCTAAAATCACAACAATCTATCACAAAAACAGCTTGCAGCAGGGATATAAAGTAGTATCTCATGTGGAGTACCACACGTATTCATAGAAAATAAAAACATTTTATCATATAATTAATGTCTTATCCTCCCCAGAGCCGTCCTTTGTGTGTGTGTGTGTGTGTGTGTGTGTGTAAATACAAGTGTAGTCTTTTGATGGGGGTGTCTCTAAAGTATAGAGGGGTTGCTTTTATTGATGGAACAGCAGCTGCAGCTTCAGCAGTTCCACCGGCTCTGAACCCTGACGGAACCGCTCTCCTCCAGCTACCACGTCAGATTCTACGTCAGATTCTACGTCAGATTCTACGTCAGCCCACATTCTTGCACTGTTTTTTGTGTAGTTTTCGTTCTTCAGAGAGCAACGGTGATTTTGGAATGAATGAAATGCTTAAGTGAGGGCGAGAACTTTTCCTTTTGTTCGGTTAAAACGTCTTTTCTTTATCGTCCTGAGAAAACCGAGCAGAAATCATCAAGTCTTTGTGGGTTTGAGGCGGGTTAAGAGCTGCCTCGCTACGGGAATGTTGGATTGAAGACACAAGAAGATGCATCAAAGGAAACGATACATGAAACAAACAAACCTTAGAAAGCACCAATCAGACTTTTTTTCTCTCCCGCTACTGATTACTGAACTCCGGGCATTGCTGTTTAATTTAACACGCTCATCAGCACTAGATTGCAGATATTTCTGATATATATTTTTATTCGCCGCGTCATTAGTGTTTCACTCACCTGTCCCGTACTGTTTGGTGTTTGTGTAATGAGTTCACATCTGTGCTGTCTGGAGCTCTGACTGATGATCAAACTGTGATAAAGGAACAAGAGCGGAAGGCCCGGCCGACAGTTTAATTACATCAACTTAATTATGAGGGATTTTCAGGCTGTAATTGGTGTGAAATATTACGTGAGCTCACGTTCTTAGCATTGTGAAGCTCGGGATGTGGATGTGTGTAATAAGCGACTCGGTTTGTCTTTTATTTCCAAGGTAACGGAGGTCGGAGCGTCTCACTTCATCAACACCCGTCTCGGGCCAGAACACATCAGCTCGACCTGTTCATCGGGTTTCATGGATCAAAATGTTTTTTGTCTTTCTCACCAAAGGCATCATTTCTGCCATCGGGTGAGCGAGTAATTAAAAGCCACGTCTTCATTTAAATTCTGCCACGTGTGCACATTTTCCATCCATTAAGTCTGCTTCCTGATAAAAAGGGACTGATTGACTACAACGTAGAGGAGATTTGAATCACCAGGTTTTGACGAACAGATGAATCTTTACTGTTTGCTGTCTTCTAGACGAGGTTATTTTATCAGTTTTACATCAATATCTCAGCTCTGACCCTTTTCATCTCTCCATGTAACATTGAACTACATCCATATTTTGATTAATTCATCTCCACGGCACGAAAAGAAGACAAGAGGCGCTGTCACAGAAAAAAACTATTTTCCACAAGATAAATACAGTAAAATAAAGTAATAACGGTCACGAGATGTATTGGTTATTAAATATGCCGCGTCAAGTCTCATCACATCGGACAGAAAGCCTGGTGCCCAAGTTTATTAATTCCACAACACCTGCAGCTACTTTGTCTGCTGCACATTCACACGTCCAGATAACATCAGCGGCAGCTCACAGAGGCGCAGCTTCATCCTTTCAAAAAAATACCGTTGTGCCTGTTGTGGTGATAGCAAACCATTTCAGAGGGGGGGGGGGGGGGGGACTAATGTTTAACGGACTTGTATAGCGCGGCTATTATACTCAGGAACCAACATTCACTACCTCCACACGACGTAGTCATGGCTACGGAAGATATATATATATATATAAATCAATCGATATGTTTTGATGAAATAAACTGGATGTTGTTTAATGATTTTCTTATTGACATTTTGATGTCGTATGAGTTTAACATATTTCATCAAAATGTTAATGTTAAAAATCAGTGTGGAAAGTAATTTTCTTGACAATTTTATCTCAAAATGAGGTTTTGTATTTTTTGCCTAAAGGAGTCCCGGGAAGTTTTCCTCTAAACAAAGTCTGTGTTTCTTATTAAAACTCATAATGTGCATCCTCTGGGCTCTGAGAAATGCATTTATTTCCTCGTTAAACATTTCCTTATTTATTAATGACGTATAGTGACAGAAGTGTGAATGTCCATCCGCAGAGTGTTGCAAACACAATGAATACTAACATCTGATTTAATCTCTGCTAGAACAACACACAGCATCTTTTTGGGGGTTTGTTAGCATTGCAAACGTTAAAGTCTCTCCAGCTTGTCTGCAGCACCGACCTCATCTCACTTGATGATGTGTGTTGTTGGGCTCCACCATGGCGTAAAACCAAGACTGACCTTCGAATGCAGTTTTCTGTTGCAGGACATAAACCCCCCCCCCAAAAGAAATGTGCCACTGTGGGATCTCTTCAGATCTTTCTTTCCTTGTGTCGCTGCAAGGTCAAAGACAGCCTCTCTCTCCAACCCCTGTCCAGGCTGACCTCAGGTCAGTGTGAGGTCAAAGACAGCCTCTCTCTTCAGGCTGTTCCTTGTCGCTTTGATTTCTAATTGACTAACACACACACACACACACACATACAGATTATTTGTTGTATTGAGAGTATTGATCAGATTAGTATTATTGGAAGTTAGTCATGTCTCTGTGCTCATGTTTACTGTGACGCTGGCTGACAACATCAGTGTGAAAAAACCTTCAATTCCTCGCTCTTATTGAGTGAATCAATTATGAGGCTTGATTTATAGTAATTTTTAGGGTGGTGCCCTGTTATATATTTATTTAGTGAATTATCTTAGCGATTATTAATAATTCTATTGATGTTAATGATTTAATTTCACACTGAGCTATTAACCCAACAAAATGGTGCCTGGTGTGAGGCCATTCCCAACAGTGTGTGTGTGTGTGTGTGTGTGCCCTGTTTCGGATCCCACACACGGCATTGTAGCAGTTTGAAGAATCAACGCCTTTGCATCGGGTCCAAATGACATTAACCTTCCTTCACCTGCATAAGTCCAATCCCACCTCCGTCTGACCTGCAATTTGACGAAACATTCTTCCGCTGCTTCCTCTCTTTTCTCTCTCTCCCCTCCATCCACACAAAAGGCTCCTCTCCCTCTCTCTGTCATTTCTTCCTCTAAATTAACGAGTCATTCGGTACATTTAAAAATGTTAAACACTGAGGTGGGGGGGCGTGAGCCGTTTCCAAAACACATTACCAGCTAACGGTTCATATGTTAATCACCTGACCAGTGTGGTTGGGTTCCCTCTTGGGTGTATATTATGACCACGGGGTTGTGTTGGGGGAGTTGAGGGCGAGGGGGGGGGGGAGGAGGGATTAGCACGGCTGCCTTGAGGAGAAGACGGCTTTACGTCTTCTGACACCGTACGATGCAAAGAACAACAATGCGGGAGAAGTTTTTAACTCGGCTGAACGTCACGCACCACCTGGGGGGGGGGGGGGGGGGGGAGACGCTGTTCTGTGTCTATCTGTGTGTGAATCATCCCGGGACGTCAGGCGGCTTAGTCAAAAGAAAAGGATCAGTGTCCCCTGGTTTTTGGGAACGTAACCAACGAGAGACGTGTGTCTGCGGCCTTTTGTGTTGGCTTCAAAATACGCTTTGTGTAAACGTGGCGTCGATGCCCGACAACGAGGCCCCACCCGTTGCAAGCCGTCCGAGGCGTCCGATAGAAGTCGGTTTGGTAGCCGGCGTGAGTCACCCGCCACAACGAGAGCTCCTCGAGCGAGCAGCCATGCAGCGTAGTCAACGCATGTGTGTGTGTGTGTGTGTGTGTGCGTGTGCGCGTGCAGCATCGCCGCCTCAGACCCGCCGACACTGCCTTTGGCGAGCCATCCATTCGGTGGCGTGCACGGTGCGGGCCGGAGAGTGACAGCTCCAGTGCTTACTCGGGTTATTACAGATGAATCAATAGAAAGATAAAAAAACCTCAACGTGTGCCATTAAATTCACAACTAAGGATTTCCATCATCATCTCAACACAACAAACGCTGATATCTAAATTTTACATTTATTTTCCGAATCAGTCCCAGATGTGGAGACATCTGGAGAGATCGATGAATCATAATCAGCTCTGTTGGCCCTTATCATTTCTTTCACATATGCAGACATTAAAATACAGCTGAAAACAAGTAAAACAAAGCCAAACAGGAGTAAAAAAAAACGATAAATCTTACATGGAACAAGGACTCTGGCCTGGTTGCTCAGATATATTAGACATGCAGGGAACATGCTTTGTTTTGGAGCATGTTGTATATTATTCACGCCAAATGCGGTGGTGCGTCCCCATTTGTAATCGCTCATCTCGTATCAAAGTGCTCAACGCTTGCTCTTTAAGTGAAGTCAAATCCAACCGCAGGACAACGCGTCGCCTGTGTGTGTGCGTGCGTGCGTGTGTGTGTGTGTGTGTGTCAGACTATTAGATCAATGTGTATTTCGGCCAGTTTCCCCCCATTATCCCTTGACAGCCCGACTCTAACGGATGCCGTCTTCACATGCAAAGAGGGGAACAGAAGTCCTGCAGTCCGCCGCGACAAACTGGTCACCGCGTGTGCGTGTTTGAGACGCGCGTTAAACCCGCGCCTCGCCTCTTGTGCTCAGCGCGGCGTGACGTTGTGTTACGTGCGCTGATGATTCCTCCGCCGCGTTTCCTCCCCCGGCCCTCGGTTCCCAGCCTCCGGTTGGGCTCGTGGGCCTTTGTAGAGATGAAGTGTGAGCTTCAACTCACGCTGTGCCTCTGATCGGGTGACCCCCCCCTCCCCCACCAAAGAAAAGATACCGAATCCTCTCGTTGAACTGGAGAGGCTGTACAATACTTTCATATCAAATACAAAACAACTGAGTCATAAAATATTCATACCTACTTTTCCGGGTCGCTTCCGAAGTGTCTGGATTCGCTTTGACGATGTTTGTTTTAACGTGACCCAGAAACCCAAAAACACAGCGGTCAGGTGGAGTGAAAAGTAGGAAAAGTTCTGGTTGTGCAGAAGCTGAATAAAGATAAAAAGTTCTAACCAGAGTTCTCATTGAGAAAGTAGAGACTGATTACTGCTCTTTTTTCATCTTCCTCAAACCATCAACCTCCGAAACATAAAACAATGCTTATGTTGTTATAAAGTAACTACTCCTGAAGTGCACCTCACTCTCATGAGGTTCTTGACCCCCCTCTCAGGGATCAGAGGACGAAAATGAACGGTAAGCGTCCTTTTAAGGATGGACTCGTGACTCGTGACTCGGGACTCGTGACTCTTCTCCCCGTCGTCCCGGCTTCATCTTTGTTGAGCAGCTGTTGTTGTGCTTTAAAAACACAAAACGAAAGCGTTTAATGTGGTTTGCAGAGTGACGACTTTGTGATTTCACAGATTCACGTTGAGAGGGGTTAAAAGAGTGAGACTTTTTTTTCATTTTTTTTTCAATTTATTTTTGTTCAAGCAATATGATTTTTTTCTTTTTTAAGGCACCAGAGCATAAAATGGCCCAAACACAGTTTGTTTTTCTGGTCTCTGGCAGGTTTGTTGATTGTTAAAACTGATTTAAAATGAAGCTCCCTTATCAGTCCTCTGAAATGTTTAGAATGAGACATAATTTTCCTGAGAGTTCATTCACACGACAGCCATTCTAATCATCGTCATCATCTTCGTCATCATCAAAACGCTCACCTGAATTCCGATTACAACCTTTTTTTTTTGGGGGGGGGGGGGGGGGGTTTCTGGGAAAGACAACTCCCCACCCGCTGTATTTTAGAGAATCCAAAGACTCCACCACCTTCTCCTCCAGCTCGCCGCCATCCTCATCCTGAAGAGTAATCCCCGTGACTCGTGTCCCCTGGCGAGCGTCTCCGGGTGGGATCACCTGTCCTTTGCCCTAAGCATGTGAGAGGTGCACGAGGCCATCGGGGGGGGGGGGGGGGGGATAAGTCACAGTTTGCTGCCACAGAGCTAACGTGCGTGTTTTTTACGGACAAACAGCTCTCCCACCACGCCGCAGTGAGCTGCTTCTCTCCTCGCGTCACATCCCCCGTGAGTCGTCAAGGTGACGAGTGGGCGACTCGAGGCAGACATCAGCTTCACAGCCCGTCCCGCCCCGTCCCGCCCCGTCGCACGAGTCGCCCCGAGAAAAAGCAAACGGTGAAGCATTGCTCGGAAAAACAGTTCTGTCTTTGCTGAAAATACGACGTTCAAAGCGAGGGGGGAGAGCTTTCACTTCAGGAAATCTAACCTCTGACCTTCACGTAGTCTTTAAGCGCCTCCACGTTTCCCCCACCCCCCCCCCATGTCACTCGGGTTTAACAGATCACACGGGGGAATACCAATAAGCTTCGTTGGATTCTGTGAGGAGATCTCGTTACAGTTCTCAGAGGTTCTCATCGAGGAGGGATTCTCATGGCATTACATGGACGGTTTTAAAAATACTATTTGAAATGCTTTTCCTACTGAGGTGTAGTGAAAATACCATTGGGAGTGTTAAGTTTATTTTTGGATTTCGGAGCATTGGATCCGAGAAGACAAGGAGGTGGCTGTTCTCAGGCCCGTGACGGGAGACGTTAGGCTCCTCCCATCTGTGGTTCCACAGCATCACAAGAGCTATTGTCTCCTACCCTGAAACGCAAAACCCCCAAAAATGAAACCGTGGGGTATTTCTGGTAGGATTTGGGGAATTTCCCAGACCGGATCAGAATGATGATTGAAATTAAACGATTGTACTCGTAGAAGAACCAATTCCCCTTTTAAGTACATCAGTTCCCGTGATGAATTTCAAAATGTTTTTCTTTCTTCTTTTTTTGTATTTGATCAAATGAGCCTCTTCTGACTAATCCCTTCACTTATCAGCTGTGTGTGTGTCATCTATGTGTATATATATACAGTATATACCCGTGTGTGGGGGGGCCTAATAGCGCTGATTGCTCGCCCTCGTCCTCATACTTTGTTGCCGTCGAATCAACCGAAGAGCCGTGTTTTTCTTTTTTTTTTATTCTTCCATCTGCGGCCCTGAGTATCGACGTTTTGTCGGGGAGAAGAAGGCCGGCGGAGCACAGCTGACGGACACAGGCGCCCGGCGTTCTCTTCCCTTCACTTCTGGCTGTGGACAATGCGTCTGCACAAACTGTCTGCTCTATTCTGCTCCAAGGCGAGAGCCACGGGTCAGAGAGACTCACCTCGGGAATCTGAAGTAGTCTGTGTGATGTTTTTCTTGCACCGTTATAGAGAGATAAAAAAACACCTTTATCTGGCTCTGAAAAAAAAAACACGGTTTTGGGACTCGTCGGCATTTAACACTTAGCTCTTAGAGTTGGACTTTCAAGCAGAAGAAGCCAGAGATACTAAAAAGTGAAACTCACTGGCACAACATCTTGTCATATTCGTCTCTTTAGTAACGACTGATGCCTGGTCCACATCGGGCTTATTGGTGGAAGCTTCAGTGCTTAATTGCTAACATGTTAGCATTACTGCCAGGCCACGGCATCACACATATCTGACAAGATCACACTGAGCAGTCATGCATTTTTAAAACCAGATCTTGTATGTTTGGATTTCGACTCTTTTTTTTTTTTTATGTTTCATGAGGCAAGAGACTCGTAAATGTGATGCACTTCTTTCTGGTATCAGACTGCATCCGGGTGTTTTTCCTCTTAAGAGGGATGCAGTCGTAAAACGGACGGCCGGCTGGTGCAGTTTCGTGTTTAACAAAACCAGCGAAAACCAAGAAGCACCTCAGGTCTGACTCAGTGAAACTTTGCCCGGAAAGGTCGAGACCTTTTCTTGAAATTGCGTTCCTCGACCTACGAAGTGCATCCAGTATGCAGTTTGGCACATAACAAACAGCCCCAGTGGGGGCCCCATGGCTCCATTCATTCCACCTCCCGCCTCTCTCAAACTCCAAGTGCCTGATAGATTTCTCTAGATGGACATCATCTCAGGTCCCTTCTTTCTGTTTGATTCATCGCAGCCTTCAGAAGCATCCTGGTGGGTTTTTATCTCAGCTTTTCCCTTTAAGACTGGGAGAAGCCATTTGTAGGGAATAAATGCCAGAGATAAAATCACTTGACATCTGTTCCGCCCGAATAGAGGAGTTCATCAATGGACAACAGAACGAAAGTGCGCTCCCCCCCCCCCCCCCCCCCACCCCCATCTTCGTAACCATCGGGCTTCCTGATGCTATGAGATTAGCTCAGAGAAATGGCTGCTGCAGAGGCTCAGGCCGCGTCTTCATGCACGGGGGAGGCCGTGACAGAACACGCAGCCCGGGTGGGGGGGGGGGGGGGGGGGGGTGGCGTGACGCGCACATTTTCCATCGGACACGCGTGTGCGTGCACGTGCGGCAGGGACGTGCACGCACACGCGCACATCACCCACAGCTGCTAATGAGCAGCCGGCGGGGTCTCTGGCTCAGCAGCCAATTATATGGCGTCCCATCGGAGTAATAGTGTGCGTGTGTGTGTGTGCGTGTGTGCGTGTGTGTGTGTGTGTGTGTTCGAGTGTGTGCTTTTTGGTGCAGATGTTTCGAGCCATCGAGTCACTCTGATTTTTGTTCTCTACGCCGATACGACAACAGCCTTATTTACATAATCTCTCAGCTCTAATTATGTCTTTACATACTGCTCATGAAACGTTATCCCGGTCGAAGGCAACAACGCGGAGCGTCGAACCTCGCTACCCAGAGTGCATCAGTGCTGTGATACGAGCAAAGGAGAAATAATGCTTCATTGTTATATATATATATAAATATAAGCCTTTTAGCTGAGGGGTTGTTTATTTCAGGCCTTGTCCCTTGCTTTGCGTCAGCGCTGTAATGTTTTTTTTTTTTTCACAGTGGATCTTTCATGACCCCAAATGGGTTCGGCTTAAATCATAAACAGAGTTTGGTGCATAAATAAACCAAAAGAATTCGAAAACACAGCCTCTCAACGCAAAAAAAACTGTATTTCATCAGCTGTTTGCATTGAATAGTGTCTATTCAGACAGGTGTGTGTGTGTGTGTGTGTGTGTGTGTGTGTGCGTGCCATTCTTCGAACCTCTAATAATAAATTATTATTCTTACTTCCCCTCTGCTGCGTTTTCATCCACTTAAGCTCATTTAGCCAAAGTGTTCTCTGATGAGAGACAGGTCTGAATGGGAGTCTGTGGGAATGTGTTAGTGTGTGTGCGTGTGTGTGTGCTAAAGTTGTTGTGTTAAGGCGTGTATGATAAGTGTAATTGTGTCGCTCTAAGCAGGGCTTCTCGGTTGAGGGGGGGTGGGGGGGGGGGGTTAGGTACTTCACATTAATGCTCCCCTCCTCACCAAATTGCTTCCAGCTGAAGCATTAGCATATTTAGCCAATTTGAGCCTGATACATAAAGACTCCTCTTCAACAATGTGACGCTGCGGTAACTAGTCCAGTGTGTGTGTGTGAGCTGCAGATGCATGCATATGCATGCATGCTGTCCTTTCCGTTTCATGATGTGCGCGCGTGGCGCTCTCGGGGCTCCATGAGCACGTCAATGAGAGACAAAGGACTCCCGAAGAGCAGATGATCCTCCTGGGTGTACGCTGACCCTTTTGTGCTGAAATGCAAAGCGCGTCGGGGGAGAGCCTTCACAAGCCATCCGTCAGCATGTGTCCGTCCGTGCTCGTGCATCGCAAAACACGCAAAAAAAACACAAAAAGATTTTAAAAAAAGAGAGCGTGCTGTTGTGGCGTTCTAAAGTGCAGCCATTGGTGCTCCGTCGCCCTGAGCAGGGCGTCAACAAGCAGATCCCATCGCGTTTGTGTGAGGAGACCCTCCAGGCCGCGTGCCGATGCGCCCTTCAGACAGTTTGGACGGTTTTGGGGGAGGGTTGGGGGGGGGGGGGGTTGTTTGGATGCATCGCTCTTTTCCCAGGAAGCAACACATGAGTTCAGAACACAACACGCAGCAGCTTCACTGCCGATCGGCGTCCATCAGACGTCGTTTCTGACCACGAGTGGTGCAGAAGGAGGGATGCTTCTTACCAGCGGCTCCTTTTTTTTTCCCAGGGACTGCTGTCGTGCGAATATGGCGACGTGTCAAACAATTTCAAAAATTGCAAACGGCACTGTGGAGAAAAGGTGAAAGCGAACGTGGCTTTTGTTCTGAGAGCTCCGCGGGCGCCTTTTAATTGACAGAAAGGCGAGAGTTTGAAGCGCCACTCGCTGTTTAATCTCCTTCGGTAACAGTGACTCTCGCAAAATTAAGCTGACAGTGAAGAATGTAACAACAGAGATGAACACCGACTTTTCTTCGGCATATTTAAAGTGTTTTTTCTATCCTTCGGGGTTGTCAAAATTGGCAAAGCTAATAAAATCAAATACAACTGGAGCTCGGAATGGATGCCAGACACTCAGAGGTCTGTGTAAACGTGCAGAGGCCCCGGTGCTCACACGCGCTTCATTCTGGGAAATAACGTCTGCTTTGAAGATGAAAAGCCAGCAGCCCGAGTCGGACTCTGAGACGAGACCGCGAGGTGAAATCCATCTGGCTTCGTCGTATCAATAGATCAACATTTCGCCCTGAAACAAAACGTGTTTCCCATGTTTCCAACTGGAAAAGCAGCTCGTGTTCACATGGCGTTGTGTGGGAACGAGGGCGTGGGGGGGGGGGTGTTGCTGTGGTCTTCCAGAGATGCTGATTGCTGATTGAAGTGTCCGTGCCATGTGAAGGGATCAAACATCCCTTTGTGAGACGGCTGTGCCTCCTCTCAGCATCTATTTACTGCCTTCTTCCCCTGTAAACACAACCATTTAAAAGGCGCCGAGGTCTCTTGTTGGGCTTGGTGACGTCTCCATAGACTCATGGCTAGTGGCGGACTCTTCAATCATCAGAAAGACTAAAAAACTGCATTGGGCCTGGTTCTGTTTTCTTCAGTACCACATGACAGTGTCAGTTTTGTCAAATCTGGTTCACTCAGAGCACAACAAGCAGGATGAAAGTAAACATCTGTGTTGTGTAGTGAGATGCATCTTGTTGTTGTTGTTGTTGTTGTTCCATGGACCGCTGTCACGGCTTCTTCACAGACTCACCCAGACATTGTGTTGTTCAGCTTCCACATCTAAACTCCGCCCCCCCCCCCCCCCCCCACCCCGTCCCACACACCTGTCCTTCTGACGCGCAAACTTGTGTTTTGTTGTTTTTTTCCGCTGGATCAACACGCTGCCGATGAAACTTTTTGACTCCGGGAACGCCGGCCTGTCTCTGCTCCCCCGCACTGACTGTCACATATTATGTGCAACACGCCTTTATCCGTTCACAACTCAATAAGTAACACACACACACGCCCACGGGCTTGTATGTGATCACACCTCTGGCCCACACACACACACACACACACACACACACGCTGCTCTTTTCCTGGAGCTCCGATGCAGCGTGTAAAACAAGAGATAATGGCGGCATTTCATAAATAATGCAGAAAGAAGAAGAGTCGAGTGCCTCCTTGTGTGTGTGTGTGTGTGTGTGTGTGTGTCCACATCACGACAGTGAGACTGCCCTGTCAGCCATAACGCTCCTCCTCCCTCCCCCACCCCCCCGGCACCTCCCTGACATCGGGAAGAGACTCCAGGTTCGAACCCCCTCTCCCCCCCCCCCCCCCCCCGCCCGCCTTCCCTCTGGGCCTCTTGGTCTTTTCTTTGTCTTCCACACAAACGCGGACCCGGCGCACACTCACCTCCGCACATCGCTCAGACACCCTCCGTCAGGTTTTAATCTCAGCAGCGTGCTGCTCCTCCCCTCGCCGGGGGCCGAGAGGCGGGAAAAATAAAGGAGGAGACAAATGGCTCATTTTATGGTGCAGAAAAATTACCGCCTAAGAGATATTGCGACCCGCGTGTACATTTATTGTAGGAGGGGAGATGAGATTCGGAGGGAATAACGATAACGGGGGTTAGAGGCGGCGTGCGTCTTTGAGTCTTTGCTGACTACCCGTTGTCCCGCCTCGACGCGCGCGAGGGCGGGAAACACGGCGGCGTACAATCTCGCATGCCTCCAGGATGCTTGCTGCTCAAATCGATCGAGAACAGAGAAGGAGGAGGAGGGTGAGGAGGAGGAGGCGACGTGCAGAATACCTGCTCCCTCTCTGAGAGAAATGCTCTTGGACCAGTTCCTTGGTCCATTGGCCCGAGGGGGGGGGGGGGGGGGGGGGGGGGGAGACATCGAGGGCGTGATGCAGGACCCGTCTGTTCCCAATGTGCTGGCGTGGACCAACCCAGAAGGAAGGATGCACTGATGCTCTGCAGAAGCTAAACAGAATGAGTGATTGACTGCAGGAAGACATTCACTTGATACACTTCTATACGATATACTTTAACGGGGGGGGGGGGGAGAATTCGACAGCGCCTTGATTTGTTGGAAGCTCCTGAAAGCGCCGCATTAAACGGGCTCCTGATTGGCTCCCCGCTTCGTCGATTTCACACGGCGGTTATATTGAAGCCAACCTTCGTACCAACCACAGTTTGATCACACGGATCGATCAGTGCTCTGACGTGCGTGCACAGGAAGCTCGGCGTTCCAGCGGTCAGAGCACCGCAGCAATGATTCACCCCCCCGCCGTCGCCGTCGGGCCGGGGGCCGACGCCTGTCACCTCTCGGCCTTCCATCTCCTCTCCATCTAACACACACCTAAACACGGCGCCGGGCGCCCCGAGTCCCGCCGCTTCCCGAGCATCGGCGCCACTTATCTCCCTCATCACTCAAACCGCGGCGGGCGGGCGGGCGGGCGGGGGGAGGGAAAGAAGAAGACAGAGGGGACTCGGGGAGGGCTCTTGTGTTCTGAAAGGCGCTGCTTTGGCAGCAAAAACTCCCCACCCCCCCCTCCCCCCCTCCCCGTGACACGAGGCCGACTGATGCTCTGAATCGGCTGCCCACTCAGCAGAAGCGATGGGACGACTCAGGATGTCACCCGCCGCCGTCATCATCTCCCGCAGCAGTTTCAGAAACTCCGCTGGAAATGCGAGGCGTCGCCAACATTTTAATGAGCACTTAACTGTAATGTGAAGATGAAATGACGGAGCGGTTCCCCCTCGCGTCAACACGACGGTTCTACCTGAAACCCGACAAGGGGGCTCGTTACACCCAAAAGCCCGATGGAGATGTTCTACGGAGAACCCTCCACTTTTTTTGGGGAAGGAGGGTTCCGTGGGTGTGGTCACCTTTGACCTCGCCCAGTTGGTTTGGCGGGACTGCAGTTGTGAAACCGCCATTTTCCAACATTTCAGACGTCGCCATTTTGGATTTCGACCGCCCCGGTGTTGTTGTTTCTTCTCGCCGCCGGTGAACGGAGGTGACCTTGTTTAGGGAAGCGGAGAGTGATGCTGGGTCGCCGCGGCGATGTCAATCGCGGCGAGCCCCGCCCCAACGCACCCCCACCCTCTCGCATGGTCTGTTTGACTCTGAAAGGACAACAATTTACTAAATCAGCATAATGCTGTATTGAAGAAGATGGCGTTTGAAACCATGAATTCGTGATTCCGAAGTTTAATGAGGTTGTAAATCAATGAAGAAAGCGGCGTAATTTATTCATAGACTTCTATACAATCGGAGTTGTTTTTGCCACCAGAGGAGTCGCCTCTGCTGATCACGACGTCCTTTATTTTGTTCAATCCGTGTTGCAGGAAAATCCGCTCCGCCGCATTATTAATCCATGCAGCAAAATAACCACGCAAAGACCTGAAGAATGTGTTTCCATTACAACTGTCCGCTTCTGTTAGAATGCGTTTATTTGGGGAAAATGCTCACCGTAGCAGACGTTTCCTGTAAAAGAGTTCTAATGTGATAAAACATGACAAAAGGAATGAGCAACATGGAAGGCTGGTTTTTTTTCTCTCCAGCTTGCACACTGTGTGCACTGAACTACAGTTAATACAGTATTAATAACTCAATCTATGCATATCTCATGCGGGCTGCGTTGTCTCAACTCATCATTTGCTGCTATAAATATGATCTTGGCTCGAATGTTTGTCAAACTCTGCAATAAAATCACTTTAACGCAGCATGAATGCCTCCCTCGGGCACTGATGTGCAAATCAGTTTATTATCTTAAACTCCAGCTTTTCTGTGCTTATTCTCAGTTACCAACTCATTTCTGCACGCTGGAATGTAATTATGGTGTAAATATACAACAGCTAAATACAAATTAATAATTGGATTGACATTCAGTTGTGCACGATTAGGGATTATTTTCCTTTAACCCTGCTCAGTGAAAACAAAGTCGCAGCAGGGCTTTTAAGCCCAAACTCCACATGCTCACAACGATGTGAAGACCCGACGGCGCGAGGCCCTCAGCAGCAGAAGGCCGCCACTGCGTCGAAGAGTGAGTGCAGGTCGACGTGCTCACCCTCTCATTTGATGGAGTAACTCATGGCCTCCGGTATGCTGGCGTTCCTTTGTGTGTCTCAGTGTGTCTCAGCAGGAGAGGGGGGGGGGGATTACCAGTGAGAAACACTGGTGTTAGCGGGACGTGATTGGCTTGATTCCCGCACTGAGCCCCGTGTCGCGGAGTCTCAGCCGACGCGCATTTTAATGATGTTTGCGTTTCAAACTGATGCGGACGCTGCATCGTGCACGCCGTGTTTTGTCAGCCGTCTTCATCCGCTTTTCCCCCTCGACTCTCCTCCGTCTCGTCTCCCCCGGGCGTTTATTTTCGCCACACAAAGACGGGGCTTTTAACGACGCCTCGACGGCGCTGTCAACGCAAACCAGAGAGCTGTCACGGAACAAAAAGGGGCTACAAGTGGCCAGCTACGGCGGCGACAACGCGAACCGGCGCCCGCGCCCAAGCTCCCTTCCCCGCCGCGTCACGAACAAACCAACAACAACCAAAGGCCTGTCAACGCAACCAGACCTCTGTGTGTGTGTGTGGTGCGTTTACATCTACTAACACCCCCCCCCCCCCCCCGTCTCCATTTCAGAAAGCTGCTCCTAATGATCGCCGCTGATGACAGATTCCGTTGCATTGTGGGTAGCGGCTCGGGAAAAAGATCAGCCGGCTTTGAAGTAAAAATAGACAATCTATCCATGATGCTATTTTGGGGTTTTTTTTGCCAACGAGTAAAGATGTGCACGCATACACGTGTGTGCATGTGCGTTCATGCGTGCATGCATGCATGTGTGTGTGTGTGTGTGTGTGGGGCAGCATCCCTTGTTAAAGGCAAGACGCTTGCATAGAGGACAAGGTCAGTGATCAATTCATCATCGTCTGCCACCAAGGGCGCAGCGTGGTAGCAGGTGGACCCTCGAGATGAATTTTTGCACTTTGAATTAAAGGCAAACCGAAATTGAAGGCTAAGTTATGGTGAGGAAAGGACTATTTATATTTTTTTATGAATAAAGACGGAATGTAGTAGTAGTAACGGCGCGCAGGTTGTCCCGCCCCTCAGCGTCAAGGGCCTCCTTCGCTCTTATTTTGTTTTGATTCACTTTTTTCATGATCTGATTGGTCTTTTGGCAGGATTGGTGTATTTTAATCTGAACCTAGAAGGTCTACAGTCTACATGTCCTGGCACACCAACATGAAACATAATAAAAAAACATTGGTTGGATCTGCAGTGATGTAACGACCACGATTAGCTCTTTTTGTCACAATTACAACTTTGACCAAGAGCACAAGTCAAAACAAACAGTCGCTCAGAAAGAATCAAAAGTGAGGAGAAAAGGAGCTCGTCCACCTCTCTGAGAGTCTTCTCCCCTCCAGTTCGTTCATTAATGATTTCATTAATAAATCATTTCAGCATCACACGGCTTCGTGGGGACAAATAGCCGCCTGCGTGTGCTAATCGGCACTAATTGGACGACGTTCTGTTGCGTCTCGACGCATCAACAATCCGCCGATATGGCTGCAAATGAGCTGCGTTCAAACGTGTCCAGAGGACAGGAGGGGAGACGTCAAAACTACTCCAGAAAGTTCCCTAATTGTCTATCGAGAACACCACCCCCCCCTGTGTTAGACATCTCAGAGTTCCTATATGAATATATTAGGAAATATGAGACAATTATTATATTTCTTAAACCTCGTTTACACCAAACCGGCTCTCCTTGAAACCTCGCTGTCTTAAGGTCACCGCTCCACACACGCCACCCACATCGAGTGTGTGTCTGTCTGTGTGTGTGTGTGTGTTTGACCTGTCACACCTCGACAGAGGTGAAGCCGATAACGAAACCAAAAGCCATCCCTAAGCTTTTCGTTTTTGTCAGCGTGTGTGTTTGGGGATCCAGGTGTGTGTGTGTGTGTGTCTGTGTGTGTGTGTGTTAGTCTACTGATATCTGGACAAGGATGGAGAGGTGAGAGGGTTCAAGATTACAACGGAGCTTTCAATTTTCAATTTTCTAAAGCGCCCCTTCCCCCCCCATGCCCCGATTTCACACACACACACACACAGACACACTGATTATCTTTTAACAACATGAGCCTCATACACGTACATTGCATTGTCGCACCAAAGCCTCTCAGAGACGCTTGTTGTTTCATTTCTTTTAAACGATTGGAAAGAAAAAGGGAGAAAAACAGAATGTGTGTGCGTGATGAGCGCTGCATCCAAACGTCACTTTGCATCCAAACGTCACTTTGCATCCAAACGCCACTTTGCATCCAAACGTCACTTTGCATCCAAACGTCACTTTGCATCCAAACGCCACTTTGCATCCGAACGCCACTTTGGCCGCGACGAGCCAATCACGCACATGTGGAACAAATGTGGAACCAAAGAGCCGCGGGGGGAGAAACTGCTGCACATGAGACTGTAGATACACATAAACCACACTGATCCCCCCCCGAGGAACCCAACATAGAATACATGCAATGCCTTTTAGATATTAGCAAAAAGGGGGGGGGGGGGTGTCTTCTCTGGCCTGTTTTATTTCTTTCGGATGGTGAGGACTCGACCGACGCTCTGAACCCCCCCACCCCCCCCCCCATTGAGCTAGGGAGCTGCTGGTCGACTCTGCATCGCTGTCACTGTGAGCAGAGGGACGATTCACCCCCCCCCCCCTCCTCCTCCTCCAGCCCGGTGGCAAGCCCCCACCCTGCTGCAGGTTGTTCATCACCTTCCCATTGGTGTGAGGACAGTAAAAAACTAATAAGGTGAAAAAGAAAGAAGAAAAGAGATGTACACACACACACACACAAACACACACACACACACACACTACTGTAGCCTGCAGCTTTAAAAGAAAGAAGAAAGAGATGTACACACACACACACACACACACACACTACTGTAGCCTGCAGCTTTAAAAGAAAGAGCAATCAGGGGTGATACATTGGCAAATGTCAAACAAGGATTAATGGATTAATAACATTGTTAAGTATCCTCCGAGTAGTGTCTCCGTTGAAGCTTCCTAGTATTTTTCCCGCCCCTCGTCTCCTCGTCTCCTCGTCTCCTCGTCTCCACTAATAGGGAGCGTGGAGGGAGCCGGGAACCAATCTCACAGACAAAAAACTCTCGGCAGAATTTAATCTCTCCGTCCTCTGTCTATGTCTGACAGCACCGCTCTCCAGCTTCCCTCTATGTGTGTGTGTGTGTGTGTTCTCCAGCCCGGGTTATTGGGGGCTTCCATTAAACCACACTCAGGGTAATCATCAGAGAATTATGGGCGCCGGGGGCAGAAATACTGCGTTTTTTTTCCCCTTGCATGCTTGCAGATTTTGCAGGAACCAGTACATCTGCGTTTCCGGGGCGGACTGATGTCACAGGAGCACATTCTCCACTCAAATTAAGAATTCATCTTGACACAGAGTGGACCTCTGGAGGGAAGCCTCCCTCGAACACGCTTTCCTGCCAGGGCCAATTAAAAAAAAAAAAAATACCAGGTCCAACACGGCTGCTGCATTGTCTGTCAAACAATTATCCAGACGGCGTCTCGCTGAGGTTCTTCCCGGTGAAATGCACGCCGCCGCAACTCGCCCGCCCGCTTGTTAAAGGCCTCGCGCTCTCGCCGCTCTACTCTCTCTTTTGCTGCGAACTCGTTACACATCGAGTGGGATGAAGAAAGAAAAACTCTGCCAGGACCCCTTTCCGCGACCTCGCGTCTCGCCAGAAGTTGTTGCTGCTGCTGCTGCTCCTGCTGACGCCGCGTTTTTCGGGCGAGTTGCTCCTCCTCCGGATTCCATTAGCGGCTCTTTACTTCAGCCTTGATTGTGATAATTACACGGGATTCCACCCACAAATGCCACAAATGTCGCGACGCAGGGTTAGCTTCACGCCGCGCTAATCAGCTGCGCCCCGGGGTCGATCCGAGTCGCGTGGCCCGTCTCTGCTCTCTCTGTGTGTCTCGCCGCGGACGGCGTGATGATCGCCCGATGATGGAGAGCACTGGGATTGGCATTTTGGCAGCTCAATCACCGAGGGTGGGGGCGCCTGTAATAAACACAGCGACAGGCCTCTAAGACAGAGGGAGCCCCGTCTCTCTCTCTCTCTCGCATGCCGAACACGTTCAGGAGACGGAGGGAAGACGCAGTTCGGGGGGGGGGAGCTGCTGCTGTAAATCTCAACTCCCCTCGCTCTTCCACGGGGAAATTAACTGTGGCGAAGCAGCATTACATGAATTACCAGGGTAATCGTGTCCTGACACTGCCCCTAATCTGCGGAGGGATATATGTACGGGGGGGGGGGGGTGGAATGGCGCGCACGTAGCCACGCCGCCGGCAGGTGGCTCGGGGGGAAACGGGGGGGAAGGCGAAGAAGAAGACGCCGTACGGCGGGAAGCGACACCGAGGAGGCCGCAGAGGCCGCAGGCGCCGCTCTGAGCTAAATGCTAAAATGCTAACGCGCTACACAACTACGAGGCTGCCGTGGCGAAAACCCCTCACAGTAACCCCCCCCCTCCCCCCTCCCTCCACGGGCAGTGATGTGCAAATCCTTTTTTCATTAGTTTCGCTCTCCTCCTTGTTCTTCTTGGTCCCAAAATTCATTCCCGTGCGAAACAGGCCGATTTACTTTCATGGGAAAACATTTATAAATCAACTCGCCAGACAGAAAAATATCGACCCAGCTGTACATGCTGCTCGTGTTATTCCATCGAAAATGAATAATGAATGAAAAATATATGCTATCATACGGAACATTTGGCTGCTAAAAGAATGAAGAAAATACAAAATAGGATTTATTGTGAAAGTCTATTAAAAATATACAGGTATTGATGGCCCAATAACTAGTTCCAACATGTTACAAACTTCCTTGTGACCCATCCAATAGTTGTTTGAGACATTTCACCAAAGAAGGAGAAGTAAGAAAAAGATTGCCAAACGTATTCAAATTCCTCCTCAGTGAGGTCCAACATATCAGGAGTTATGGATACAGTCTGCTCCAAAATGTCCTGGAAACTTTGACGATCCAATCCCACAAAAGCCCATTGCTGCGGGCCAGCAGCGCAGATGGGTGTGCAAACAACGGGCCAATCCCAGCTCCCTCGGCGCCGGGGCGACGCGGGAAAACCCCTCTCTGGGAACCAGGCGTCCCTCCTCCTCCTCCTCCTCCTCCTCCTCCCCGGAATCGGAAAAACAAAACGCTAAAGTTTAGGCCGAGGATCTGAAGGGCACGTTTTTCGTTTTTGAAGTGAAGACACTGATGGAGCGGAATCGGGTGGAGGGGACACGTGGGGAGATTATCTCATCTTACCACTGTTGGACTGATGCTGATTCCGACCCAGACGTGGCGGGGGAGGGGGGGAAGGATTACTTCGGGCTTTTGGAATAATTCTCCTGAGGAAAGCTCTTCAAAGAAGGTATTATACTAAACATCCAGCAATATGCTCTTTGTAAAAGTCCTTACCGGTGGCCTCTTCCTCCTCCTCCTCCTCCTCCTCCTCCTCCCTGTCAGTCCCCTTATGGAGGCTCCAGACAGGGATGGATGCGTGATGGACATTTGCTAACCGGCGTTCCGAGGCACGGAAGCAAAGCAGAGGTGAGCGGAGGCCAGGGAGGAAGGGAGGGGGGCAGGGAGGAGGGGGGGGGGGGATCGCGACTGTCTCCTCCGCCGCTGCGTGGTTAATGATGAATGATTTCCTCTCCCTCTAAACGCTTGTTGTCACATCCCTGTCAGCGACGCGGCGAGTTACAGTCTCGTGGGCGTAATGGGGTTGGCGTGGCTCCAGGTGGGGGAGGAGGGGGGGGCTTGGGAGGGGGGGCGGGGGGGTAGCTGTGGAGATGAAAACTGGTTTAAATTGATATTTCCCAACATGTCAACACCCACCACACTCCCTGCCCCCTGAGATGTGATAATTACTGAGGTACAGAAAGTTGACCAGTTAGTTTAAGTAAATCGGGGAATGTAGAGAACAGAGAAATGTGGTTGAATTAATGTCCACATGAACATCAAAGGCCCCGCAAACAGGTTTGATTTTAACAATCAAGAGTTTTGGCAAATTCACATGAGACATTTCTGCGTATGTGTTCTGACCGGTTTTCAAGTGGGCGGGGACATGTGATGTCACTTCGTCCGTGGACCAATCAGAAAGTGCCAATGAAATTGCCACGACAGGTCTGGCTTTAGTTTCTTATGTCGGACGGGCCGCTGTCAATCAAATCTAATGGGGACACACAGTCCTGATGAAGAGTAAAGGCTTTCATTTCTTCAGGAAACTACTTTCTGACTCATGAAGTCATGAATATTTAATATAAAGAGTTTTAAGGGGCATTCAAATTCAAATTTTTATTACACGTTTGTTAATTATTTAATAATATAATGTATCATATCCGAAAAATATTTTACCAAATACTTTTCTTTCTTTTTTTTACTCGTAATGGAACATTTTTGGCAAATGTATTCCTAAGCCTTTGTTGAAATATATGATCTGTGCTCCATCCACTTATTCCTTTTCTGTTTCCACTGTAAATACCTATGACACAAAGGCCCTGTTACCAGTGTGTGTGTCAACAAGCAGTGCTTGTGTAAAGCTTATCTGCCTGAATTAGGCAAAGTAAAAAAGAACAAAGGGAAGAAGAAGCGAGAAAAGAAGACAAAGAACAAAGCTACAAATGAGGCGGACAAGCTCGTTAGGCCGGTGAAGCATCATTGCGTTTTTAATATTGCATGGAAAAGGTGTGATGCCTCTCTATTTTGTTTCCTTCGGAGAAGGCTGGGTTGGTTTGTGAATGTTTAGACCAAACCTTCTGGTCACACAGGGCGGCGAGGACAAAGAAGGAGAAGGACGCGGGCCGCACTGTGTCTTCCGTGCGTCTCCGTGCAAGAACGACGACAACGCGACAGGTAAACAGAACCGGCGTTTTGGAGGTTATATTTCAATGTCACTCACTGCGGCATCTCAAGTTGAACGTTATTACAAAAAATTATAATGAAAAAAAAAAAGGGGGGGGGGGGGGGTTGGAGTGTCATTGAAATGTGACACACCCTCTCTGTTACACAGCAACACGGCACACAAACACACAAAGATGATCCTCAGAGGAAATATAACCGTCTTCCTCTCCACCTGAGTCCAAATGAATGAATCTCAGGATTCTTGGTGCAGAGTCACCTTGAGCCTTAAGTGTGTGTGTGTGTGTGTGTGTGTGTGCGCGCGCGCCCGTGTGTGTGACCAGACACTTGAGACAAATGGCATCAGGTGGGACCTTGAGCAGAACCCCGTCGGTGCCGAAAGGGGGGGAGGGAGGGGGGGGGGGAACTCTGCTGCGTCTTTAACGAGGACCATAAAAAAATAACGAGCCGTCTTAACCTTGAGGCCAAATCAGAGAAGTGAACACTCTGAGCACACTGAGCTGATCAAGGTGATTTTTTATTTCTTAACCCCCCCCTCCCCCCCCCCTCATCCTACCCATCTTCCCCTCCTCCCTCATTTTATTGCTGGAAAATGTTTCTGCAGTTAAAAAGACACCCGGCCCTTTAACAGACAATGCGGGTCAGCGTCTCCTGCGTGCGTGCATGCGTGCATGCGCGTCCGTCTCTGGTCGCGATGGTGACGGGCGTCAGCGGCGACGCGGGAATGTTACAATTAGCACGCTTCATATATCGAGCCCGCCGCTGACCCCCCCCCCCGGGTGTCGGGCCTGCCATCATTAAGCCCAGCAGCTTGTCCTGCATTGTTCTCCAACCTTCTTCTTCTTCTTCTTCTTCCTTTTCTGTCCCTCTCTCTCTCTCTCTCTCTCTCTCTCTCTTGTCTCTTGTCTCTGCGTTCTCGTCTTCATTCCTCCGGAGTTAATGATCAGTCTCCCGGTGACACACAGGAGAGGAGTCATCAGGCCGAGCCTCTGGCGCCTCCTCGGCTGGCGACCCGCCGCTCCTCCGCCCGGTTCCCTTTTCAAGACGAGTGACGAGCGGCGTGAAAGGGGAAAATGTGTAGTTCAATTTCCCCTCAGATTCCTCTCAGGGATCCACATTTAACATCTGAACTTGATACGGAATATTTCATCACGCCGAGCGGGTTTAATTATTAATAACAAAGAATTGATTATGGCTTCTGGCTCCCTGGAGTTAATCTCAGCGCTGATGTGATTAGAAAACGTAAGTGGTAGCTGGGAGCCGAGAATTTGACAGATCGACAGTGAGCTCTAAGATTAAGCTTTGCGTGAAGGAAGTGAATAAATCTTCAAATCTTCACAACAACAAAAGCAGCTGAGTGCGTGAGGCTTCTGTAGAATCTGCATTGGGAGCGGATTGTTTGTTTGTCAAGGCCGATGCTCGTGCTTTTTCATCCCTTTCTGACTTTGCTCTGCATCTGACTCACAAAAAGCGCTTTTTCAGCGTCTGCATTGTTGAGCGTACTTCGAGAAGTGGACGTCGTCATAGTAACGTCACCGCCGTCTTTTGTAATTTGGCCGTCAAACAATGTTGTTGTTTTTTATAAACTACAAACAAAGGTTTGAGTACATGGAGGAGCGTGATAGGAGCTGTCAATCACAGTAAGCCCCCGCCCCAAAGCATACCCTGCTTTCTGGTCTATTTGGCTCTAAAAATTTGACCACGATTACGTAAATCGGCCTCATGCGGTTTTGCAGTAGACTATAAACAGACTTTTACCAAATCAGCGAGTAGTCGCCCCCCCCCCCCCCCATGGTCGGAGGGGAGGAGGCTCGTGCGTCTATTTGTCCTTCGGCCTCCTGTAATAAAAAAAAATATTTAAAAAACATGAAAGCCACCAGCTCCCGGGGCCCCTGGCGAACACATGCATATTCATTCAGGAGCACACACACACACACACGGGCTGTAGGTGGGACATGTCCATCGTCTCGACCGTCTCAAGAGACGCGCCGGTGTGTTTTAAGTGGAGCTCTCAGCTTGCACAACAACACGCGTCTCAGAGGATGACTCCCTCTGAAGCTCCGTTATTTAATATTTTCTAATGATTTACTTCAAGTCGGTGTGTCAAACCGAAATTTTCTGAATTAGATCCAAAAAAAAAAAAAAAAAAAATCAGGCCTCTGCAACGAGCGCAGCGCCTGGAAACGTTGCTCTGAACTGAGGGGTAATTTGGAGGCTCAGATACAGACAGAAAGTAGTCAGAGTCAACAGCACGCTGGTTTTTTTTTTGCAGATACTTCAAATACTTCTTCAAGACTTTTATTTGTGTGTGTGTGTGTGTGTGTGTGTGTGGAGGGGGGGGGGGGGAGAGATAAGAAAGGTTTGACTTGCAACAGGAATCAACACTGGAAAGTTGAATTTATCTGGTATTAGCCTATGAGAACGATGCTTGATTTAAACCTTTTCCCATCTTTTTTTTTATTAGTGAAGTAAAACGCGTCGTGCAACCTTTTACTAAATGTTTGTAGTGTCACTGGAATATGTTTGGAATATTTAGGTCCAACTCGGTAGTGTCTCAGGTGGAGGGGGTGTAGGGTGGGGGGGGGGGGGGGGGGTCACAGTTTTCACGCGCCAAGGATATGCATCCGTTTTGTGCGCACAGAGGCTGCTCAGTGAATAATGTCTGGCTGATTAACAAGCGTGCACTCGCGGTTTTAGCCTTGAGCGTTGATGAAGGGCACCATGGGCGACTGTGGATAGGGGGATGTCTTATTTTTAAAATATTAAATAAATAAAAATAAATGCCCCCCCCCCCCTCCCCCCACATACAGCCCCAACCCACCACAGCCTCTAGTCTTCCATTCCCGAGAGACATTTCTCATCACCTGCATCCCTTCCTGCTTGTGTAATTGCATCTCTTTTACCTGCACCCAGCTGCCATTACTCGCGTGTGCTGTTCCCCGCCCCCTCCCCTCCGCCCACATAACAGTGCACCCCCCCCCCAAACGCTGTCGCCCAAACCCCCCCCCCGAAACCCTCCTCCGCGTCGCCTCCCGGTGATTACATTGCAAAGTCCGAACCCTGCAATCTTCCTCTCTCCGGCCTGCCATGTCCCCCTTGTCTTATTTTTTCTTCAACCACCCGCCCCCCCCCCCCCACATACAAAAACCTCCCCTCTTCCAACCCCCCCCCCCCCTCCTTCCAATTCCCGCTACAGCCCCCCCGCCTTTTTTTCAGTTTTAGGTGCACACACAAAAGCTACGATCACCTCTCTCATCCTGATGCGCCGTAATGAAACTGCCCCACCCCCACAGAATTGTTCCACTCCTGTTGCCATCTATCTCCACCTTCCTTACGCATTCACCCCGAGCCCCCCCCCACCCCCACCCACCGCTTTTACCGCCCCGTAATTTCCCTCCTTGTCCCCGCCCCCATCTTCATTTCCTCCATCTGCCACCTCCAACCTGAACCCATCGCTATGACGACTTCTCCATCCCAATTACCAGGTAAACCCCTCCCCCCCCCCTCCACCTCCCCCACGCCCTGCTGCTACCGGGCCCTCACATCCCTGACATGAAAACGCCTCGCCGCCACCCCCCCCCCCCCCCCCCTTCATCATTTTTATTAAGGCGGCTCAGGCTGCCTGATGCTTGACAGTTTGTTAACGTGGGTCCAAAGGAGACTAATTCAGTCTGGCATTTCAAAAGGGTATTATTGTGTATTTCCCTTCATGTCGGGTCCACACAATCACCACCGCCTGCTTCCCCCGCCCCCCCCCCCCCCCTCCTCCCACCCCAGGGTGTCTTGGAAGGGAATAAGAAGCCCTTGATGATAATATGAGGAAGAAGGGGTTAGCGATGTTGGTTTGGCGGCCGGCTCTTCAGACGGAGATCAGTCGGACTCCAGGATGTCTCTTCTCCTCAGAGGCTGCTGCTGGAATACGAAAGACCGCAAGGACAAAAAGCAGGAACGCCGGTGTCTCCGATGCACTTTTTTATTTTAAAAAGCGCGGTCGTCACTCTTCTGATTTCCCTAAAACTCAAGTTTCCACAATCTCAGGCTCCTCCTTATCCGCGTTTCTACGGCTCCGCGACGACGAAACGAAACTCGTAGGGAAGTTGGTGTTAGTTTAAAAAAAAAAAAACCCTCTTCATAACATTATTAATCCTCATAATTCACACGGGCGCCTCGGTTTTCATCATCCTTCCCGCTTCCGTATCTCCAACATCCACGAGGTCGGTTCATCGCCGTTTGATCTTTGGTCGCCGTTGAAGTGGCGGTTCAAAAGGCCTCGTGGATGATGTGTGTGCTGAACTAATTAGCGCCAGCCACGCTGAGAGCGTACATGGGGGGGGGGGGGGGGGAAATGACAAGACGGGGGTTGGGGGGGGGGGGGGGGGCAGGCTCGGCGCTCCTCCTTTTTTTTTAAACCTGGATCTGAGCGGCGCTTGAACTGCAGCGAGCTCCGCGCTGTTAACTCTGTTCCCGACGTCGCTTTAAAGCGAAGCAAAACAAACAAGCCGCTGTGTTCTCGTCCTATTTGGATCCCGGGAACACGAGGTGAAGGGAAGGAAAAAAAGGGGGCCCTTCCAAACTTTTAATGACTGCTGCGGCATCGCTCTGGAGAGGCGTCTCTCAGCTCGCTCTGTCTCCGATGGTTGCGCCATGCGTCACATTATCGTACCACCGCAGCTCAGATGGATACGAGGAGAGAGTCGGCATCGGCTGTGAGGTGTTTCCCCCCCCTCACCCCCCCCTCGCTTTCTGACTAAAAACACGTCCTGCGACACAGGACTCAAACCTTCTGTGATCATCAACAAACTGCGGCTCAGTCCTGCGACGTCGTCGGCCTGATGGAGACAACCGGGCCTCCTTTGTCTCTCAGCAGCTCCTGCCTGTGTTTTGTTCTTGTCCCATTCTAAACATTTGGGCCAGAGGATCTCCTCCCCTTTTTTTTCCCGCTCCCTAATGCGAAAAAAACGAAAAGTCATCGCATCACCGAGACGTGACGCATTTGCACCATCGGTGACTCCATCGCGCTCCGCTCCTCTGAATCCCAACACCTCAGCTCTTCCTCTCGGCACTTACAGACCGGTGCGTTTAACCGCCACGCGGTAGCAGGTACATTACCTAGCGCCGTCCGGAGAGCCCTCGTTAGTGGCATCAATAAGTAATCCAGCTCTCTAACGTCCCCCCCCCTTTCTCCTCGTTAAATTGTTGGCAGACGCCCTTGCCTTTGAATCTTCATCCTTTTTCCGGCCCCGGCTAATTGCTTTCCTTCCTGCATAATTACCCCCCCCCCCCCCCCTCGCAGCCTGGGCGGACGTTGCCGGACACATTGTCACCGGTGGACATGTCTGACGCGCTGGCTGGTGAGAAGTTAAACGGGGGGGTGGCTAAATGATGCTTCGCGGGGCCCGGGTGATGATTCGGATGATAATGACCGGCGTGATGATAAAGGACGCTTCTCCGGTCTAATAGCATTTGATTTCCCCGTAGGCCAGCGAGAAGAAGAGATAGGAGGTATCGGGGTCGCTCATCCAGTGAGAATGACCTTTAATTTCACAACAAGGCCCCGCAGATAGCGGACGCATCTCTCTCTCTCCCTCTCTCTCTCTCTCTCTTCATTCCCTCATTAGATCGCAGAGCTGCGAGCGGGAAGCAAAAACTTTACTTGGCTGCAAGATGGAAAAGTTTACGAGGTCAAACCGGCATCAAGTGTGCACATTTTGGAGGATGTCTGGGCTGGAGTAACGGATTTTAAATGATCTCCTCTGTTCTCTCGTCCCCCCTCGCCTCCGAGGGGTGGTGTGAGGTCAGTCTTCGCCCTCTGGAATCCGTGTTGGGACGACTTTAACTGACTGTAGGAGGTTTGGCTTTTCTCTCCAGCACAGAAAAGGAGGGCATGGCGCTTGTCCCCCCCCCCCCCCAAGGTCTCCCTGTCGCTCCTCTCCTCCCTTGACAAACCCCCCCCCCCCCCCGTGTTCCAACAATAGGCTTCAGATAAGCCGAACCGGAGGAGAGGAGAAACAGTGACGGCCCGAGTGCCGCGGAGGGCGTCTGCTCCCATCCAGGACGGCCTCACGGAACATTCGCGGCCCAATTCAATGGCGCTGAAAAAAAGACACGGTTTGTTTTTTTATCTGCTCCCCACAGCTGCCCCCCCCTGTGACCCCCGCCGCAGCGGAGGAACACTAGAGATACTCACTGATAAGAGAGAAGGCCCTGCGAGGGGAGAGTGAATTTTAATCACTTGAGAACATGTGTTGTGGCGATACTGTCGTGTGTTGTCTCCCCCCCCCCCCCCCCCCCGGCAGAGGTAGTTAGTGTAACAGCACAATGGTGGGGGGGATGCCCACATGAATATGACAGTGTTGTTTATGCATGAGCTCCTCCTGGTAGGGAAGTGCACATCCGACGCTCCGGGTTTCCACGGCGCCGGGCGGCTCTGACGGATGCATTTGGACAAATGCTCTCCGTCTTCGCCCCCCCCCCCCCCGATCGTGTTGGTTTCCCCCGGGTCGTCCTCCCCGCCGCGTCTTCAGCAGCAGGACAGCCTGCACTCCTGAGATCTTCCTTCATTAGTCAGCAGAAGGGCCAGCCGCTTGTCTCCTCTGGCCTCTCGTCACCTCGCCTCAACGGCAGCGAGGGCCTCGGCGCGAGGATCTGCGCTCGCCAGCGGTCGTCTGCTTTGCGTTCGATAAAGGCCCCCCCCCCCCCGCCGGGCAGCTTCGCCGCGCTCCGCCGGAGGCCCCGTCAGTCACCGCGGCGACGGGAAGCAGATAGAAACAGGAAGCGGGACGTGACGATTGACGGACGAGCCCGTCGGGTGATCTGACACCGCCTGATTGGACTGTTCGACCCTCTCCTCTCCCCCCCCCCCCCTTCCCTCTGCCCGTGTCCTGAGGCTCGATATCGGTGCAGATCCACCCCGTCGCATGTCTGACGGTTGCGCTCATCCCTTGAAAATGCTCGTAATTACGATCTCACGTGGATCTATTTGTTCCCCCCCATTAGGGGAAAGTCTCGGTGTGGGGGGGGGGAGACAGAGACTGGATAATGAGAGCAGCCCATTAAAAAGCTTGAGACTCCTTACATGATAAATTATACAGGACATACAAGACATACTTAAATTCTGCCGGCTCGTCCCAGCCGGTACACTCAGCCCCTGTAATGCAGGCTTAATGGGAAGACTGGGAATATCTCCAGAGACAAGAAGTTACTTTGAAAAGTGGGCACTTTGCGAGGAAAGACTCGTGGAATACAAGGAAGCGAGGTCACCGGCCCGGGTCGTTTATCACCTGGAAAACATGGCGGAATGTCAATGGAGCCCCTTTTTCTCACGTGAGGCTCACATCGTTCTGACACTCGGGGACAAATTAAGAAAAATGAGGCTCAAATATTATCGGGGGGGGGGGCTTTTATACCTGGACATGGTTCTTTTTTGGAACGGGGGGGGGGGGGGGGTGCGCACCAATTTACGGATGGTACACTATATATAACACCTCGGTCTGTCTGAGTCCAATTCGATATCTCATTACTTTCGGTGTGAGCAGGTCTGAACGGAGGCGATGGTCGGTGTGTCTTGACGAAACGCCAGAGTACATACAGCAAAAGGCCAGCGCTTCTTTCTGATATTAACTATTGATTGCAAGAGTTTGATCTAAACAGCCCTTAAAAGAGCACCGAGAGAGGGAGAGAGGAGAACCAGTCGAGCCGAAAAAAGAAAGAAGAAGAAGGAAGAAAAAAAAGCCAGAGATACCTGAGTGCGCCGAGGGCTAAAAATATGTGAATTAAAGTCTGAGAACAAAGGGGGGGGGGGGGGGGATGGAAGGAGATAGTGAGCCGTGCAGAGGAGCGCTCCAGACTGCAGGAGGTGACACTAATTGGGGTGTTGGCGGCGGCAGACTTGAGAGGGATCCTCGTCTTCCTCCCCGTCGAGCTGGGATTGAGGGAAACGCTCACGCGCGGGTCGTGGCACGTGTCAGGAGCGGAGGCGCCTGTTTTCGGGGGGGGGTGTCGAGTCTCCGGCGCTCTCGGCGTACAAGGAGGAGAAGAAGACGCTTTTCGCTGTTAACAAGAAGTACGGAACGGGGAGGGAAATCGGGGCGAGGGAGCAGGAGTTTGGGGGGAATTTGTCAAATGCTGCTGCTGCTGCTGTCTTTTTTCCCATTTGAATTTAGCCGTGTGCTCCTCTCCTGTGCCGCCTGCACTACTCACACATTCCTCCTGCTCCAAAGAAACGGGGGTGTTATTTGTCCGATGCACCTGAAAAACACAGAAAATAAATGCACTGCATTTTTCTACACCTTTTGCACCAGCACTTGCATGATTAGAATCGTTGTCAAAAGGGACGCGTCCTCGTATTCCGCTGCGATGTTAGACCCAGCTTGATAGTGGAATTCTGTTGCTGTGCCGTCCGTACAGAACACGTACCGAAGCAGCTGATTGGTCCAGATGTTACTCGGAGGAATTGCCGAAAAAACGTACTTTTGTTATACGGTGCGGAAAACATGACTCGGAAATGAGGCTTGTTGACATGTGCCTCGGTGATGCGTCAGCGCCGTTCCAGTGCTCCAAATACCCCAAGAAAACATGAACATTCTACCACATTGAAAGATGACCACAACGTTTATTTTAAACTGACTGACTTTATTCAATCAAGCCGTTTTGAAGACGTTAAAAGTGTGGATTGCCTAACTCTAAACACTCAAATGGTCAATTTGCAAGACAAATCTAAAAGATTAAGATTAGAGAAATTAATAATAGCTGTAATAATTACCTATAAATTAACTGTATTGTTATATGATAATATGGGGTCGGTGAAAGACAGGCAAAATGTACCTTCCTGCAATAAGCGGGCTTGGAGTTGGTACCCTCCCACATGCCTGAGGGACTGTGTGATATATGTGGCGGGCTTCAGTGTTTTCTACCTATTCCTATAGAAGATGCATGGAAGGGCTTTGTGTGTGTGTGTGTGTGTGTGTGTGTGCGTCCATGCCGTCCTCGGGGAGTCGACCCGGCTCTGCGGGGTCAGGGTGGCTGTGATCTGAATGGAGAGCTTTAATATTTAAACACAGGTTCCTGAGAGAAAGAGACTGTAAATGATGATTTATTTATACTGTGGGCTCCGAGCAGCAGAGGCTGGAGCTCCGTGAAGATTCACTGATTCCTCCACGGCTTGAGCGTCCCGCCTCTGTCCTCCTATATGGGACGTCCTTCATCTTGCATTCAGTCTCCGAGGGCAATGTCTTCTTCACTGGCTTTTCGTGGCTCGCTTCCCTAAACAGAGATCTGTTTCACCATAGTTAGAACAATAAATAGATATTGACACCACATGTGGGCCAGCATCACGGCCCATTGATGCTTCATGGATGTCATTGATGGCCTAGAACATATTACGGCTCTTTCTCATTAAAACTCAAATTTGAATTCTCTTGCTATGAAGCTATTTTCACCTTCAAAATTATTAAACTCTTTTTTTTTGGACTTCAAACAGTCCACTGGGTGGGTGTTCCCATGGCAACGGGTTGACTGACATTCGAGGGCCGGCTTTGTTCCGGCGGGATTTTGGCTTCGACGTGGTGCTTCTTCACAAATAGCCCTGTAGCCTGTAGTTTTCCTGCCAACACTGCCCACATTTTTTGCGTTTTTTTGTAGACGTATTTGTTTTGAGTTGTCTGATCAGCATGTGATGGTGGCGCATGGCGCATTGGCGCAGCGTGCCGCGCTGGGGACCGCAAGGTTGGTGGATTGAATCCTGGTGGCTCCTTGTGCCATGCTGAAGTGTCCCTGAGCAAGACACTTAACCCCTCACTGCTCCACAGGCAACACCTAGACCACAGGTATGTAAGTCACTTTGGAAAACAGTGTCAGCTTAATGACATGTAATAAATCTGTCTGCATTCAAGCATGACTTTGTATCCCACCCCCCCCCTCAAACTGGCAGCTAGGCTAGCTAGCTTCCACCTGGACAACGAAGGGGATTGAGAAACACTCGTTAGCATTAAAGATGCAAACCAGACATCATTTTTTCTTATTCCAACACGGCTGCCTCAGAGGCAGCTTGTGGACTCCTGTATCTTTAATGCAGCAAAACGGAAGAGAATGCTGTTAAGTATCCTCACGTGGGAGCGATCAACAGCATCAAAGCATCAACATTTGGCTAACTGCCTCTGTGGCTGTTGGATTTGAAAAGATATCATTGTCTATCCGAGGTTCTGACATATATTACACCCAACAGCTGTCTGAGTACCAACGTTGTAAGTCACCACTTCAACTTCAATTTAGCTGCTGTAACTCATTCCCCAACAACAAAACCTTCCATTTTTTCTTAATAATTACAGTAATTTCTAAGAAATACACATTTAGAGCTGCAATATATTTATTTTTTAAATTGTATTTTTGTTTATTTGACACAATGGGATACCTTTGGATCTAACACATGACATCTCATGAAAAGTCCACATTAACGTGTCAATTTCCTCTCATTGTGTTTTCAAAATAAACTCTATACTTTTAGGTTTTAGTCAATAAAACGACCTGGTAAGGTGCAACAGTAGATGGCCGTTTGGGTTATATTAATGACTAGACTTTAGAAGTTTAACATGAACAACCAGCGTTGGCCTCCTGCACTCTTTACACGTTATCCTTCCTCCTTCAGGGTTACATACAGAACCCACACAACCGCACGCAGGGCTTCACTTAGTGTGGCTACAGACGCTGGATCGTTCCCTTCGGACAATATATCTCCCTGAGATAAGAACAACATTGTCTGCAGTATTATCTTGCATGTAGAATGCTTCAATGTTGTAACCCCCCCCCCGTTCCAACACACACACACACTGATCACCGCTGCTCCAACCGCTGCTGGTGTCAGTGTCTCTTCTGCAGGAGGGAGATGGATTGGGAACGACAAGCGGGGACCGTGTGCAGGACAGAGAGGCGGAGAATAGGAAAAGAGATGCATGCACCGACAGGTCTGAAGTGGCAGCAGTCGGCCCTGATGGAGACTGATGGGGGGGGGGTGGGGGGTGAGGAGATAAGAGCGGAGAAGGTGGAGAGAGAGAGAGAGAGAGAGAGAGAGCGCCGTCTACGGGAGAGCGAATCGGAAGTGACGAGCGCTCCGAGCACGCCGCCGGTACAAAATGGAGGCGAGGAAAAGGGAGGCGCTGATGCAAAGTGGAGGAGGGGGGGGGGGGGGGGGGTGGGGTGGGGGGGGTTGGTGCTCAGTGTATCCAGTCCGAGGAGAAGGGAACTGGAGGTGGCTCAGGTTCCAACAAGCACTTCACTGATCCACCACAGAGATCACCGTCCAACCCTCGCCGCGTTGCTGCAACCTCGGGGGAGAAGCATCGTGCGATGCGTCCTCGGCGCTGTCACTCCCACGCCCGGGGACGCAGGGGCGTCATCTTCAGGCGGTGGATTGGCGTGGTGACTCATTGGAAAATCGACACGTTGGCCCCTCAGGCAACATTTCATCTGCGTTCGGGCCTCGTTGTGCTCGGGTGGGATGTGACAGATCGACTACTGATTTGTCACTTTTTTTATTTTAAATCCATTATTTATATTCCTTCTGTCGTTGCGTTGAGATAATTCCTATGAAGTGGGCTTAATGCCTCCTACGGGTACGAAACACATTTCATGTAACCGGCATAATTAATTGCAGAATGTAAGTAATTTAATCAGTGTTGGCTCGTGACCTTTTAAAAAAAAAAAAAAAAAAAGCAGATAGAAATCTTTGCAGGGCCACTTGTCTTTTTTGGAGCCGAGTTGAGTTTCACCAGTGTCACATTCAAACAGTAAATATCACAGACGACATAAATGTGCATCAGAAATATGTTTTAGTCCTATTTCTCGGTTTGTTAATCATCCTGGCACCCTTACATGCATCAGGCAGCTGCTCGGAGGTGGGGATTAGGACCCTGTGCCTTTAAGTAGGACTGATTTCCTCAGTAATTATGCAGCATGACGTGTTCGCGCTGCGGTTCCGAGATATACTCTTAATGACCCTGACCTCGTTGCATAGCTGCACCTGAACTTTGTCCAGGATGTTATATACAAATACAGTACGACCACAGTCACCCTTTGCACGGTGGATGTCCAGGACAAACTTTTTAATGATTTAAAGACAAAAGCTTAAAGAAGAAGAAGAAGGTAAACAGATTAAACTCACAGCCAAAGTACCAACTTCTCCCTTGAAATGATCATCATGAATCACTCACCTTGAATTCTCAATGCCTTGAAGGTGAACAGGATATTATGAAGAGAGAATAAATCCTTGATGAATGGGGCGAATGCATTTGTTCACAAAGTGGTCTAGACCAGGATTGTTGTGCCCGAGTTGTTAGAAGAGGCTTCATTTAGGCTCACATCTGCACCGGTCGTCGTTTGGATTTACGTTGCCCGGCAACCACAGCAAACAATACGCGAGGTGGCATACTAAGGGTTCCCTTTTGATTACTGAGAATGTCACTGGTAAAGATGGCCCCCACTATGATTGCGTGTGTATGTGCGTGTGCGTGTGCGTGTGTGTGTGTGATATCGTGCTGTTCGGGAGTAGTCGCTCTCTGGCACCTGGTTCCATCAATAATTGACGTGCAGGGCCAGAGGACATGTCGAAACCACTGCACACGGCCCCCGGGGGTGACGGAGGCCACACAGAGTGACGGAGCAACACGTCGCCTCCTCACCCCGTCTGCATTCCACACACACACACACACACACCCACCGCACGCCTCACGCCTTCCTGCTCATCCATGGGAATGCATTGTCCATACATTGTACACTCAGGACTCATTTCATGTAATATATTATCATTGTATTGTGTGTAGGTGTGTGTGTGTGTTGTGAATGAAAGAGCATCGAAATTGCTTCGAAGCCAGATGCACACACACACACACACACACACGAACGCGCAGGAGCGTTGCAGATGTTGGGATGGGGGAGATGAACCCATGCACTAAAGTGTGCAGATACTGCACACGAGAAAGAACCCATGGAGCCGACGACGAGGCTGTTCTCTGCAGATGGGTGAGATGATGACAACGCGGCACCTTCCAGACGATTCCCGCCGCGTCTCCTGCTGAACCGCCCCGCGGCGTCGACGGAGCAGGAGACGGACACACTTTTAGACTCCCGCCTCGTATGGGGAGCACTCGAGCGTTTAGAGATAAAAAATCATCTCCGAGGCAAGAATTAACGTTAAGATGCCTCCTGTGTTCAGGGGACCCGAGCCGTGATGGATGCATATTGCAGCCTGCAGCCCAGAGGGTTCAACGGGGGGTGAGGGGGGTTTCTAACGCATTGGTTTTGTTAAAACATGTTCTACATCATATACACTGGTTGGGAGCTGCATTCTGAATTACGTAGGCGAACAAGGAAGGAAAAACACTGAAAGAAAATTAATAACATCAGAAAGTCAGGTTTCAATTGAAATGTGAGGTTTTTGTAAGTGAAACAACCAGAAGCATCCAGGAAAACAGCATCCGTCAGCTGAAATAAACAAAACAATAAAAAAAAAGACAGTGGGTGTTTTTAAAAAGGCCCGAGAAAATCACAAGACTTTGCTGTCATCCGCCCGTGAGTCTTTGTTTGCCCCCGATGAGCAATTAGTCTCACAGCTAATATTAAAAGCTTTATTAGCCCGCAGCACGGGAAGCTACAGACACTCCGCTGGTGTTCACCGTTACAAAGGAAGCGCGGTTTAAAACGGTCGACATATCTCATATCTCCTCTGCTGTTTTTAAGACTAAAGAGCAGATGGGAGCAGGAAGCAGGAGGGCACATTCAAGAGGCGACGCCGTGCGCTTTGTCCGCCACCTGTTTGGTTTTATCAGCCCAAATCTTGAAATCAGCCGCCGACGTTGTGCGAGTGGATGTAAATTTACTTAAACACCAGGTTCTTGAGAGGAAAATGAACTCGCAGAGTGTGTAGTAAGTGGTTCTGTCATTTTTTAAATTAAACTTGTCCGAATGCGTGCATTTATGTAATGGTCTGACAAGTGTTTAAAGAGCCCTTTTCAAATATAATTTTCAAGTTGCAAGACATTTCGGACCATTTCTACGGAAATTTCCCAACAAAACACTCGACTTTAGCCCGAGATATGCTCCCATCGGCTCATCAAGTATAACTGGCATCACCGGTGCCCGATCCCTCACTTCGCTAAGATGTCGGCCGTACCGCCCATGGAGCGGTTTAGTTATGGTTTTAATGCTTCTGTTTAGGTTCTTCCTTCAGCTAGAGACAAAGGAACAGTTAAGAGCTCCATTCTTTGGCTCCATTCGCTGAGTTCAATCATTCATGGAGTCAGAAATCTCGGCTTGCTAGGCGGCTGGAGCTGTCTGTCCATCTCTGATGATGTCATTGCGAGCGTACTCGGGGGGGGGGGGGGGGGGCGTTGGCTTTGCTTTTGGATGTCCCGATGGAACCCTTTCCAGCACTGCACATGCATTTCACACGGAGTTGACTCTCCTCAGTTCCACGTCGGTGAAAAAAAACCCCGTCAGTCCGTGACAGCACAAATACACAAAGATTCTCCTCTTTGGCGAATATTGAAGCATGCAGCATATTTAGAACACAGATGAAATGCCTCAGATCAAAGACTCTGTGATGGCTGCTTGATGTTTTATTGATCATAAGACATGTTAAGTATTTTTGAGGGGCGAATTTTAGCTGCGAACATTATTCATCGCTGCTGGAGTTTGGGATGTTTTTCCACTTGGTGGGTCTGAGGGAGAAGACGATGCTCCCTAATGTGACGCATTCAAAGGAAAATATACCCCCCCCCCCCCCCCCGAAGCACAAGTCCTACATGGAACTCTTTATGGCTTTGGACAGTTTGTTCTATGGTTCATGGGCATAATCAAGGCCTCAAAGAGCTCTCACACTTACGCTTCAGAAGATTCAACACAGTGAAAACATCCCACCAAGAGTCCATCTTCGGGTAAAACATACAAAGGTGATTTAACAGCTTGGATGAATATTGTATTCTCCCCAGTCAGGATTTACTCCGGGTCATTTCTATGCAACCAAGCCGTCCTTTCATGTGTCCAATTACGCATGAAGGTTTTGTGCGACGAGCTTGTTGTCCGGTAGGAGGAATCGTCTGGGAGCCCCCGTCTCTTTCGTCTTAGCCTGCAGAAGGAAGCTCACGAAAAAAGCCCATCCTTTAATTGCAGAGGAGGAGACAACTCGGAGACGTAGGATGTGCTGGAGGTCAATGTCGCTGACCTGGAAACTGTTACAGGCTCGTTTTCTTTGCCCCTGCCCCCCCCCCCCTCCCCTCCCCCCGCTCTGCTTCCAACAAAGACATGTGCTGCCGAGGTTGAGACAAGTTCTGGGAGAATAAAGTCTTCGAAGCAAAGAGCTCTGAAATGTGACCGAAATGTTATAATTAAAAAGAATTCTGGTTTATTACTTTAAATAAAACTTGTGGTGAGATCTCTGCTAGCACGTTAGCCTTGGTGTGCACTGTTAGCTCTCTCATTTCAAGGCTTTCATGTCTGGCGGTGCATGCTTCGACTACCACACGCTTATTGGAGTCTCAACGTTCCACCTCAACGTTCCGTCTCAACGTTCCACCTCAACGTTCCGCTCAACGTTCCACCTCAACATTCCACCTCAACGTTCCGTCTCAACATTCTACCTCAACGTTCCACCTCAACATTCCACCTCAACGTTCCGTCTCAACGTTCCACCTCAACGTTCCCCCTCAAAGTTCCGTCTCAACGTTCCACCTCAACGTTCCATCTCAACGTTCCATCTCAACGTTCCGTCTCAACGTTCCACCTCAACATTCCCCCTCAACGTTCCGTCTCAACGTTCCACCTCAACGTTCCATCTCAACATTCCGTCTCAGCGTTCCGTCTCAACGTTCCACCTCAACATTCCCCCTCAACGTTCCACCTCAACGTTCCACCTCAACATTCCACCTCAACGTTCCGTCTCAACGTTCCGCCTCAACGTTCCGCCTCAACGTTCCGTCTCAACGTTCCACCTCAACATTCCCCCTCAACGTTCCGTCTCAACGTTCCACCTCAACGTTCCGTCTCAACGTTCCGTCTCAACGTTCCGTCTTAAAGTTCCACCTCAACGTTCCATCTCAACCTTCCATCTCAACGTTCACCTGTCGCATCAACAGAGAATAAGCGTGAGCGGAATGTAGCGATTTCACTGCTTTATTGCCGCTTGTCTCCCTGCGATTGTCCTTTAGATACCTGAGGCCTCCCCAGGAGATTGCAGTCATATTTATGAGAATAAATAGCTGTCCAATGCCTTATCTCTGCCTTTCCTTCTCCGTCATTTTCTCAGATCTTCCTCCTTCTCCCTCCTCCCACCCCGTTGTCTTTTCTTCTATATTGCACCTGTCTCTCAAACGCTTCACTTATCTCCGGAGTCCTCTTTATCCTCCACCCACACCGCCGCACCCTCTCGCCGTTTTCTGTCTCTAACGCTATCTCGCCTCGCTCTTTTTTTTTTTTTTTTGATGCCTGTCTTCCCCTGACTGGGGCGTATCGCAGCCGAGGTGGCTGCTCTCAATCCCGGGCGATTTGTCACTTTGTGTTGCGGCGGTCGGCTGCGGCCCTTTAACAGGTCGCCCCCAAGCAACGGGACGTTCACAACCTGCCACAGAAGCTTTGGACGCGCTACACCTAGTGTTACCTCGGCCGTTGTAACGAGCCTCCTTCCGTCCAGACGATTCGCTATGAAGCCCTTCCTCTCGAGCGCGGCGGACATGCGGCGCCCTGCCACCCCCCGTCCTCTCACCTAAAAAACCCCCCTCACCATCCCACGTGCAGGAGTCCTCTCCGTCTCATTGCCTGACATTCCCCCCCTCGCTATCCTCCTGAAGAAAGAGCGAGATTGCTGTACACACGCGGCCCGGCACTACATCCCAAAGCTATTAGTTGCTGACAGCGTCCTCCATTCAGCCCCCCCTCCCCCCCCCCCCCCCAGGCCCCCTCTCCCGGCACGCACACAACGCCTGGGGCTCGCAACTCTCTCCTCGCACGCCACGGCGCTCCCCTCTAATAGCTTTCCGCGCTGCAATCTAGCCGCCCGGCCGCCGAGTCAACCGCGTGCATTATTCCGGTAATTGGAGGCCATTGATTGACGGACGGCGAAAAATGCGTCGCAGGACAAACGTGCGGGAACTATGTGCACCCAAAAGCAAATGACAAAAGGGGGTCTCTTTTCTTTCTTTTCATTTTGAATCACAACGAGCGGGGGTGGGGTGGGGGGGGGGGGGGCGGCGAGTGGAGGACAAAAATCCAATGTGGTTCCATCAGGAGGGACTATAGGACGGAGGCTGTGAGACGGATCCTTTCCCACCTCACACAAGTAAGAGATCGGCCCAATCGCTGCGGCCGCTTTGTCGCCCTTTGTTGGGCCCCGTGGGGAGGGGGGGGTTTGTTGCAGGGACCACTGTCTGTGTGCGTCTGTGTACCGCGTTTCCCAAGCGGGTCTCGTAAAAGTGCCGTAAACTTTTCCGTTAAACGGCTCTGTGACGCGCCGTCCTCCCCCCCCCCCCCCCCGCTGCCTCTCGTCGCCCACACTTAATCAAGATCCATCGTTCCCAGGAGTCTCTGTGTGTGTGTGTGTGTGTGTGTGTGTGTGTGTGCGTATTCGTGGGAATTTCAGTTTGAATTAGGGCCTGCCGCGTCATTAATATCCTGTCTTCAAATATATGCTCTTTTCATTCACACTCAATGGTGCTTTCATTTCTGTCATTTCGCTCCCCCCCTCCCCCCCCAAGGTCAAGGCCGTCGTGCGGATGGATGAGTGCGTCTGAGGAAGAGGAGGAATTACGGCCCGCTGATGTAGAACTGTGAGGAAAATGCCCTTGGATTGATAGGCCAGGTAGATGCGTATTTTGTTGCAGCTCTACCTTGTTGGTCGGTGGTAACTAGAAGCTTCAAACTGTATGATTCATGCGGTGCAAAAGAGAGTTGGAGGTGGGTGCCCCTGAAAAACAAAGGAAAATCAGAAAAAATAACAGTAATTGTAATAAATAACTTTGAGGAGCTTTGACAATGTTGTAAACGATCCACACGTCTCGTCGTCACCGTCCGGCGTCATTTTAACGTCCTTGACGGAAGCATGGTTCCAATTAGCACACCACCTCAGTCAGATAAAGGATCAATGAGTCAGGCACAATTTTAGCTAAACAATCCCCCCGGGGACCCGCAATCTGCTGGAAGGGAATGTATTTTCGGTCATTTCGCGAAGAAGCGGGATCGCGTTCCTCCTCATTCCCTCTCAAATGCCCTGGCGAGGACGGCTAATGAGTCGCTACGGACTCTCGGCGGATATTATGTGTTTGTCCAATGGGCAGTTTGTTGGCGAATGAACGGCACGGTCCAACATTCACATTTGCGGAAAATGGGTAGAAATTTGCTTGCCATTCAATCTTAACACTTTCTTCTTCTTTTTTATTATCTGAAAGGCATTTTTCACATTACTGCTATTTTGAGGGTACATATGTCCCGTTGTCCCTGAAACACCCTTGTGTTCCATCTGAATTGCTGACACCACTGTAACCAAACCCCCTTTGGTAGTTTCTGCGTCACACTTCTCCTCTTTGTGTTTTTTTTTTCGGCGTGGCGTCCCGAGGTCACAAACCCAACAGGCAACACACTGGACCGAGAAAAGCCTGAAGAGACGGAAAAAGGTGCCGTCCGCGTTGGCGAGGTGGAGGAAAATTGCTGCTAACTGTCCCCACAGACGCGGGTCGGGGGGGAGGTCAAGGGTCAGAAGGGGGGCAGGGGCTTATTTAGCCGAATTAGCCGCGGGCCCCCGCAAGAGGTGGCCTGGGTCGCCCAGGCACCAATTGACCCCGCTGCCTCCCGGGCCCGACGGCGTGCTAGGAGTGCCAGATCAGCGGCGGTAAAAAGGGTGGTTTGAACAGAGACTTTGCAGAGCGCAAGCTCGTTTGTTGTGTTGTTTTTAAATATAAAACAGCTGCGTAGAATTACTCACAGCTCTAAATCACATTGTGACGAAGGCCATGGAGGGATGCGATTGCCTTTGATTCAAGGATGGTACCTCAAGTAATTTCACTTGTACAACAGCTTAATTTCTCTGTCTAAAGGACTCACAGTCGCATCATGTGTTTTGATCTGTTCACGCATTGAGGAAAGAGTGTTCCATAAATACCTTCAACAACTGCACATGACTGTTTCTCTATGTATCAAAGCATCTAATAGAGGTTGTCGAGTCAATACGCATGTTGCCACCTGTGCCTTTTTTCACCCGAGTGCAGTTTACAGGCAGAATTGATGTTGCGTTCCCAGCGAGGGACCTGGGGTGAGGCGCCCTCTTTGGAAACCTTTCCCGCCTGCAGGAGCGGACGCATTTCATCGACGGCCCCCTAAGCGCACACTTCCAACCAAACCTCCATTTTTATTTTCGCCCCGTCGGCCTATCCGTCACTCGAAGGGCTCTCGGGGACCTTCAGGTCACTCGGGTGCGCTTCAGGTGCACTCCATACCGGTGCTTTCGCCGCTCAAGCCTTCCCTGGACTAGCTTCAGATTGGTCCTCATGGGAGCGGCCCACGTGGAGAGGAACCTTTCGGCAGCATCGCTCAGACGGGAGTTGAACACTCCAGGGAAAATCACACCCTTGAACTTGAATGGTGTGTTATCCCATCGAACAAGCCAACGCGCTCCCTTCCTTTAGGTCTTGGAGAAGTTTTTCGACCCGCTGAGTCATCCCTCATCCCTCAGGTCCCTCCGGGTTCGTCGGACAGCAGCGAACCTGCAGTCTCATTGCTATTCTGGATCCGGACTTGACATTTTTCTCTCATTCGTTCCAAATGTGACCATATCTGTTCCGGCCTATATACCAAAATATACATATTTATATATAGATGTATACAAAGACGATACAAATTGCTTGATGACCTTCTCCCTTCACATTTAAATGTTCCACCATCACCCGTCCTAAATCGGCGAGCTTGCTTACTTGTAGGAGAAAGTTTGAGCGGTGGCGATAAAGTGCATCCTTCGCGGAGAGGAGGCTTGATAATCGTTTGCATCGTGACCTTTCCGTCTAAATGACAACCAACACGAGATCGCCCAGATTGTCGCACATCCGTTGGCATTTAAATCCACAAAAAGGCTCCCAAACACCAGACGTGTTCACCGTGCTCCGAGTGATGCGCGTTCATTTGTTTACTCTTAACCCTTTCGTTCTTAGAAACTTCTATTTAATGAAGGAAAAGAGGGAAAACGCATCGATGCACACAATGCATCAACCTTCAAAAACACACCATATCTCACATTGGTGCTTAAAAACCGAGGCTGTTTAAACTGTCCTGTTACCTGACATTAAAATCACTGTGTTTTATTATAATCTCATTTTTTCCAGCAGAGCCTTCTGTGTAAATGATCTTCTGTGCAGCTTGAAGATGAGCAGAGGGAGAGGCGTGCGCTACATATACACAATATCCAGATAATTAAGCTGTGACATAGCGGTAGATTGACAAATGTTCCTCTGATCAGATGAAAAGCCCGATTTGTCTCAGCAGAAATCCATTTGTGTGTGTGATCCCCAGCCAGATGCCCTGAAATACTGAACCACATGTACCATGATGAATTTAGATTATAGATTATCCTCTGTGCTGTGGAGTCCAGGGTGATGTCGGCGTTTATTGGATTCGATATGTGAAACGCCGAAAGCAGGTTGTGCATTTTCAATAAGATAAGAGCGAGTGGCTTATAAACACGTTCTCATATCCTTTATTTGTGGTGTTGGCCTACAAAAAAAGTATATGATGATATGATATAATGATAAAAAAGAATGTATGGATTCTGCTATAGAAATAACGTCCAGTAGCATGTGACCAAATGACCCCCCCCCCACCCCCCCCACCACCACCAAGGAGGTGATCAATACAAAAGGGAGAGAAAGTCGCACAACGCCATTGTGTTTTTTTCCTTTTCAGTGATGAGAAAAAAAAATCTATTTTTGAATATTCATATTTTTTGACACCACTTTTCTGTCTTTTTTGAACAGAAGCTCGACACATTCAAGGTATTTCCTTTTTCAAAAGGAACACGCGGACGAGCAGGCTTTCATTTCTTTTTTTTTCACTCCGAGTGTGTGTGATGTGCTTTTCGATTGACCGGCGAATTACCGCCAAATATAGACGGGGGGGGGGGGGTAAATTGATGTCCCCCCCCCCCCCGCCCGCGCAGGGCAAAAGCTGTTTTGTTTGTTTGTATGTTTTGTTGTGGCGTAGACATCAGGGACTGAAGGGGGGGTCAGACCGCTGAGGGTGACTTTGACAGCACGCCAGGGGGCTCCCACAGAAGACCGAGAAGAGAAGAAAGGAGAAAAAAAGGCCACCAGGGGAAAAAAGAGAGAGAATAAAAAGAATAAACGCAGACAAGAACATTTGTGAAAGGCAAGAGAAAATAAACAGCTTTCCTCCGAGGCTGTTTCTCCGATTGCCTACCCCCCCCCCCACCCCCCCATTGTATCCTGCAAAGCTTTGCTGGCCTGTCACAAAAACAAGGTTAGGTGTTGTGTTTTTTTTCTCCCCCCCCCCCGGCTTAGTGCCCCCCCCCCCCCGTTCTGTGGCAGATACAAAATGTTTTATCAAAACCTGTTTATGGAGACGTCATGTCTCGCTGCATAATACAGGAGCTGAAGACGGATGAAAAGGCCCAACCAGAGGCTGACGGGGGGGCGGGGGGGGGGGACGTTCCCGCGTTGGGGAGGAATTCTGGACAACGGGACAACTCGCAGAAGTGACCCGGGGGTCGACGAGACGGGTCACTCGCCTCGGAGGGGGGTCAACCGCGACGTCGCGCGCCCCGGGGTTCGGGTTTAGATCCAATCTGCCGCTCTACCCGTCTAAAAATGTGCCCCCATTTTTTTCGTGAGAAAAAAAAAAAAAACAGACAGGAAGAAATGTGATAACGCATGTGGGGAATGGGAGATGAAACTTTTCACATCTGTCAAATATCTGTGTGAAAAAGCTCTTTAATTTGCTTGTACTATTTGCGGCGGCAGCTGGCTTCTGCGAGATTGGAGGCTGACACTGAATTACACAAGCGAATTCCTGCAAGTGCTCCGAATTAACCCAGTTAGGCTTCACACACTCAACAGGCGCCGTCCCAATTTCCCCAATGCACCAGATGTTTTGGATGCTCCGCACCAGGGGGGGAAGAGGAGGAGGGGGGGGCCAGATCAAACCGGGAAGTTGTCAATTATTTGTTGATTTTCTGAGGAAATAATCCATCTGTCAACGAATAAAAGTTTGCTTTTGGAATACATAATGTACTTATGTAAAAAATGAAAATACGTCTCAAAGTACACCGGTTTCAGCAAGCGAGACTTCCTTGGGGGCCTTTTTTCCGGTACGGACGCCCACCAGACCAGACACGCCGGAGGCTCTCGGGGGGGGGGACAGCCGAGTGCAGCCGGACGCCCACGGCGTCCGTTAAGTTAAACTTAAATAAGTCTGGTGAGGCGCATGTCTGGCGGTTGTCGGGCCCCGGTGGGGTCAACGCGGATCGAACAGAGACACGCGCGCCCTTATTGCTGCGAGGCGGGGAGGGGGGGGCGGGGGCGGGGGGGGGGGGGGTATTAAGCTGCGTGGAGTAATACCGTGAAAAGGAGACCCAGAGGCTAAGCCCGTCGTGTGATTAGATGCTCTTTCATTCCCCTTTCTGCCCGAGCACACGCTATGAAACCAACGCCGCGTTTTCAGGTGATGGGCTTAGACACCACCTCACCCCCCCACCCCCACGCCCACCCCCCACACTGTGTAACGTGACAGGCGTGACTGTTGAAATGTCACCCGGATCCCAGCAGACCCGGCGGCTGGGAGGAGATTTAGGGAAATGAGATGAGGATGGCGAAGAGGGGGACGGGTTGGGGGGGGAACGAGGCCGCGTGGAATGAAAGGGAGGCACGGCAGAAGAGGGGGGAGGGGGGGGGGGGGGGGCGCGGGGGTCAGACAGCGGGATTTTCAAAGTGAGTGATGGGAGACGCAAAGGTGAGAGGAGGCTTCCAGGTGGAGGAGGCGGATGGTGCAGAACAGAGCTGGTGAGGTGAGAGGGGTTGATGAAATACACGGGGGAGGGGGCAGAGGGGGGTGGGGCGGGGGGGGCGGGGGGGGTAAAGGTGGAGCAGTGTCAAAAGGGGAAAAGCCGGGAAGGAGAAGTGATGCTCTGTAATCCACATGCAGAATAATTGGCTCAGTAAGTCAATACATTCATATCATGCATGTGCCGCTGCCTTAGTGTGAGTGTACTTAAGCCCCCCAGTCGGTCCTAGAAAGGATGAGCTCCACTGGTGGGGTGGAGGGGGGGGGGGGGGTAATAGCCAGGAAGCTTATTATTCCCTCTGGGAGATATAGCATCGCTTCCTGTAAGAGGGAAGAATGGTACGTCTGTTTATGTACATGTTGGTGTGTGTGTGAGACGCAGGCGGAAAGAGTGTGTGGCCTGCGCAGTCATGTGATTTACCATAGCAGGCCCTTTAGGCTTTATTTTTTTGGGGGGGTGGGGCTCCTTTCTCCCTCTTACTAGTTCCTACCCTGCAGAAATGGACTCCTATCTCCAGCAGCCGGGGTGTGTGGAGGCTCGATGCCCCGTGTTTGGACCTCATTGTGTGTCTGCAAGTGGTGTGTTTTGCCCCGCTGTTCAGAGACAATGTGCTACTGTGTGTGTGTGTGTGTGTGTGTGTGTGTGTGTGTGTGTGTGTGTGTGTGAGAGAGAGAGAGTATCTGCAGGCCTTGTTCGGCTAATTACTTGAAAAATGTAATGTTTTATTAGGTTGAATATTTCAAATTAGAAAAGTAATCACTCAAATAATTACCTAGTTGCTTGACACTCAACAGAAAACTCACAACCGATAAGACATTGACAAAAACAGTGTTACAAATAGACACAAATAGAACAACTCGAGAATCCTGTGGGGAAGTATTTCTGAATTTCTACTTCAAGGCATTTCAAGGACCTGTTTAAAGAGGCGAGAGCAGGCTCCTACTTCATGCTGTGTTTGAGTACCATTCTTTTTAGAAATGCAGTGGTATTACACAAGAAACTAGCGTTAGCTTAAACGACACTAGCCACTGATCCTAGTAACTCCTCGTAGTCGTAATTCCAACAGTCTCTGCCCCCGTTTAGCACTGTAAAGCTTTGCTAAGGAGCCCTTGGATCAGCTCAGCGTCTGAAGGTGTGTTATCTGTCTGTCTGAGAGGACCTGAACTTAAAATTGTACTTCCTGTACGTGTGTGTGTGTGTGTGTGTGTGTGTGTGTGTGTGTGTGTGTGTGTTGTGTGTGTGTGTGAGCTCGCCAGCGATCTGTTGACACACTGAGCGATTGCATCCATCCATCCTTTTTCTTTTCTCTCCCCGGGCTTTTGGACTCTGTTGGACCACAGTCACAGCTGTGCAACCCTGGTCCGACAGCACTGCCACAGGCCCCCCCCCCCCCCCACACACACACACACAGCCACAAAAGAATCCGGGGCTAAAGAAGTTGTTACGGATTCCGTCTCCCCCTTTCTTTGCTTCCTCCGGTCTCACATGAGCGGAGCAGTGAGCTTTGAGGAAGCCACGAGCAGATAGTAAATTTGGGTTTAAGTCCCCTGCGGAGCGGAGAGACGGAGCGCTGCTCTCTAATACGTCGCAAACCACATCTCTCGCTGCGCCTGGAAATCATTTGAAGTCAAGAGATTTTCACCAATTCGCGAGCCGAAAAGGCCTCGGAGACGCCCGGTGCACATAAAGTCAGTGTTTGCACAGAAATAAAATCTGGCCCGACCCAGAAGAAAGATTCTGCCTGAGTGTTGCATTGACTTTACTTCAATGACAACTGTGTTTGTGGATGTTCGATAGCGACAGGTACCGAGCTCCTAGCATCAGGGTCCCGGAGAACCTTGAGTGAGCGAATCAACCGGCGTCGTTTCAACCCACAGAAGTGCTTTTTACATTTCTAAAGATACGCAGATGGTTTCCAGACTGTGCTGGCCTGATGCAGTGAGAATGAGAGAAAATGGAAAAGCAAACCCTTCCTCAAAGCGTGCATGACTTTAATGAAGCAGAGAAAAAAAGCGAAGAAACTGAAGGGAAACGCATTTGAGTCAAATTGAATTCAAGAGATCACGCTGTAACGTGAGATCTCTTCCGTGCAATTTGATATAATTGGGACGGCCTGTGGATTCCTCGTCTTAACCTCAGCTCAGCAACCTCAAGGTTATCGGCTCATTTCTTAACATTCGAATTTACGTTACATGTCAGAAAGAGCTTTGATCCATATGTCGTTCACCGTAGTAGCTTACCCCCCCCCCCCCCCCCCCCGTGGTGCTTGTAGCTTCATTCTAATTAACAATGGCCACATTTAAAAAACACGTTTTAACACGTTATTCATTTGACGTTAGGAAGAAATACTTGCACAGAGTTAGAGGACACTCTCCAACAATGAGTTAAATATGAAGCCCCGCAGGTGAGGGTTAGCTTAGCATAGCTTAGCACAAAAGTGGGACTACTCGACCTGTACATTTTGGACTGTTGAACAATGCCTTCTGTGCTGACAGCAGGTCTGAGCGATACTACGACTGACGAGGTGAAAGAAAGAAGCCTCGCAGGGATACGTATCAGCATTTTGCTCTTTGACACTTCGGTCTTCGCAGGTAGAGAAACGCGTAAACAGGTTTTGTGTTTCCCACAGAGAAGTGTACGCCGCCTTGATGGGAAGTGCACAACATGGAGTCAGCGTCTGCAAAACGAGTTTGACGGCGACGGGTAAAGACGAAGGGAGTCCTTCTCACAAGAGGGTTTGAAAGGTGATTCATATTTTAAATAGATCTTTGTATTTCTGCTCTAAACGTTGCGTCTTCAATTCAACTGACAAGGCTTACTTTCATTGTTTTTTGCAATGCTATTTCATCTGGGCAACCATTCCATTCATTATTCATTCATGGAGTCTTTCCACACAGGGATAAATATGAAGCGTGGCAGAGGTAAACCCCTCTAATTGTCTTTACCTTTTGACACTTGACACTATTGGTAAAGAATGATACAATGCATTTTTTAAAATTTCTTTTCACTCAGGCTCAGTCCTGGGACCCTGATCCCCCCCCAAAAACCTTTACCTAGTAGAAAATAAGAAGAAGAAACCCCCAGGTAGAGCATCGGGGGCGTCTTACTTCCTCAGTCGGAGCAGTCTTTGCGGTCCAGACCGACCGTAGTACTCGCTCACTCCTTCGTGTCAAAGGTCACATCATCATTGACTTTCTCGATGCAGTGGCGCCACTAATTTACAACCAAGTTCATTCATCGCCAAGATGACAACCTTGGAGTACCACCTCAATACGAACTCATATCAGGATGGGGGGGGGGGGTTGCACCTCTACCTGGGGTAAACTACGCCATTTGAATGAGCTTTGCACCATTTGACCTTGCAGGCGGTGCCGTAGCTCGGGCGTATACATATATATATACCCGCGCCGCGTTGGCCCATGCCTCGCGATGCCATATGGCTGCGAATGATCAAAGATCCCGTATTTGACTTTGAGATTTCTCCAGAGGAAAAGCGCCGCAGCGATGGAGAGGAATTCACATTAAAAAGTCTCCAGCTGAATCTAATTGCTCCCCAGCCCCCCTCATTTCTTTAAGATGGAACTCCTGCCATGATGTGTGTGTGTGTGTGTGTGTGTGTGTGTGTGTGTGTGTGTGTGTGTGTGTGTGTGTGTGTGTGCGTGTGTGTGTGTGTGTGTGTGTGCAAAAAAAAAAGGGAATGGGGAGCTATGGTATGGTGGATATTACACCCAGTAATAAATGGGAGAGGAAAGAGAGGAGGACGCTGGAAGATGACTTTGTGTGTATCATCAGGACGACAGAACCGGCGCCGCCTCATCAAATGAAGGCTGACGACGAACGTCAGGCTTCAAACTGAAGCCTCTGATGAAATAATGATTAATTAATTGATTGTGGATCAAACCGGTCAGGGGAGAAGATGGAGAATTTCTAATGAAAAGGAAAAGCTGCTATTCATCCCCACAAAGGAGCATCTAAAATATGGTTCTCAATCTTAACAGATACTGACAAACTGAGATGATGAATTCAATAATCTTGCAGATGGAATAGTATCGGACCCTCCTTTCAAACTTTAAACAAAGAGGGAAAGTTTCTTCTTTTTTTTGCACTGACACAAGTGTTATTCCAAACCAGGGCGAGGGAACATCGGAGGCTGAGATGATTCAGAGGAGCAAAGAAGCACGTCGGCATGCAGATAGGTTGACGTTTGATCAGGGCTTGCATCTGTGTTTCTCTTTTAATTAAAAAAAAAAAAAGGTGTTGCAGGTATTTTTGACAGAGAAACCGTTTAGCTAGAAGATTACTGTGGAGATGTATTGTCTCTTAGATCTGCCACTCTTACGTAGCTTGTACCTTCTCAAACAGCTAGAAGGACAAACCAATATATTCCCATATCAACCACAACGGTACTTTGAGTTGCCTTTCTACATTTTCTATTAGACTCACCTGTCATCTCAAAGGCCAAAGCCCTTTGTATGAATCGTTTTATGAAACTCGGAAACCAAAAGGTTTGAACCCTACGACGAACAAGCAGCGCATTTGCATAATTACCAGGTTATCAGAATTTTGAGAAAGCATTCCAAATATCTAAGATAAGTAACAACAACAACGTTCTGCTCGCTGCAAATCAAAACGCGTCACCGAGCTGCAGGTAACGAGCGCCGGCTGGACGCACACAGACGGACACACAGACACGCCAAGTGCTCTCCCGTAATTAGGTGGCGATGTAGTGGCTTTTGTTCTCTCTGATTAATTATCAGCAAGCTTTTCAGGAATGCGAGGAAGCAGCCAATTAAACCCGTTTCCAGGTTCTCGCGCTGACGCTGCGTGCGAAAGGTCAGCGGAGGTCGGCTCCGGTTCTGGTGGGAGGCAGAAGGTGCAGAACGGGGGGAACGGGGCGTGTTTCGGGTCTCTGAAAGGCCACGGAGGCAATTTGCTAATTCATTTGTTGCCGTGCTTTCGCCATCCCCCCCCCCTCCCCCCCTCCCTCAATCTGCCTGTTACATGAGTAGCGGAGCGCACAAAAAAAACAAGCAATGGCGGCGCGGTGTTACGCTCGTGGGAAGAAACACATCCTGTCGAGTGACGCGCTGTCAGAGAGGATTCAGAAGTTAACTCAAAAGCCATTTTTCAGTCTTGAGCTTAATGTCTTTTTTTTTTTATTTTTTGTGGCCATCAATCATCACAACAAATAAGGCTGCGGAATAAAAAGCCAGAGCAAAAAAAAAAGGACTTTAATTTAGTTAATTCAGTTAATTTTGTGTCCCGTCAGAAATGATCACACTGCAGAAACCTGACTGACTGAACGGACCCTTCGGGTTTCAGCTCCGGGGGGTTAATTAGACAGGTTTGCTGGGGGGGGCGAGCGATCGAGGCCGCGAGGATCACGCTGTTATTTACCGAGCCCTGCGGTCCGGGGGCTTGTGGGTGATGCGCGTAATGGAACGGCGTGTAAGAAAAACGCGGGGGCCGCTCATTACCGCCTCTCTCCGGATTTACGCCCCCCCCCCCCTTGCAGGGAGGCCTGTGAAAGCCCTGTAGTGAGGTAGTTAGGTGTTGCCGCTCAGCCTCAGCCGTACACATCACCTTTACGAACCACTCCTGTCCGATTCCCGCATCGGAGCCGCCCGCGGGGGGGGTCTCAAAACAAGAGCCAAAAAGAGCCAACATCTAACGGCTTTAATTAAAGTCCCCCCCCGGCTGCAGCCGAAGCCGAGTCATTTGAAGACTACTTCTGAATTCTTTCTGCATTTTGTGCAGTTGGAAGCATGACGGTGAAGTTGAGTTGCGAGAGTTTCCGAAGCTGAATGTGTTGTAATTACTTGTTGTCAAAAAAAAAAGTCGGCACGGTGGAATCTCCCTCGATAGAGACTTTGAAGCCTTTTGCTGCCGAGGGGTTCTTCTAGAAAGCCCAATAACAACGATGCAAACGTCCTCTGATGCGGACGACGAGGCCTGAATAAAAGCACTCTTGAGTTAATTGGCCTCGTTGAGCCGGGTCGATTGGGCTGAAATTGGCCTGTGAGTGTTACGTGGTCATTAATTACAGCGTGTAAAATGACGGCGGCATATCGATGCCCGTCGGCCCGCGATTCGTTTTAGTCGATGATCCAATCAATTCCCCCACGAAACACTGTCCCGACTCTCGCCATTGTTTGCGCTGTTTGTGCTCTTACCGATGTCAACCCTCAATGTTCTGACATTTATCACTAACTACGTTTGAATGGTTTCTCCGTCAATGTCATTGTGTTAATTATATGTGTTACCTTACCTTACATAGAAATCATTCCAATGAATCCCGGGATGTGAACAGACTTTTAGGAAATAGAGAGCACTGGTGTTTGTACTTTAGTATTCATAGATACACTCACAGCTGAGTTAAGGGACTCGATGTTGTAAACGGAGGAAAAAGTTAAGGAGGTAGCCTTTGCCACTGTGTAAAAGTCTCTTCCCCAAATGTCCTCCACTGAAGGCATTTACACGCTGTAAGAATACCCCAATAAAAGTCCTGCATGTACAGAAGATATAAACAACCCTCAGCAATGGCAAGAAAGTACATCGACTTCAGCACCTACGCTGAACTGCTTCAGGTGATACATTAATAGATGAGTGATAAGAGCATTTTATTTAATCAGTCTGAACAGATGTGTTTTCCAGATGTCACCCAGCTGAGAGCTGTGCCTCCATCGAGTCCATCCTCCGCTCCTCCGCCGCCGCCTGGTTCTGGTTCTGGTTCTGATAGAAGTCGGGTTTCCCAGGCGGTGAGAGGCCTTACCCGGTCCACGATTTCATCACCTTTACAGGGCTCTCCAGTTGTCGTGTAAAAAAGTGGCTTCCATATTTGCTCAATGGCAACGGCTTTTTTAGGCCGATCTGCCGCCGATTTGTCTTTTATCCCGTGAGGTAAAAAAAAAAAAAAATCATACTATTACTATTCAAACGGTTCCCACAAATCTCCCTCTCACTCACGCCGAATGATCGAATGATCCGCAAGAATATTCCAAAAAACACCTACTCAGCATCCCACTTATCGGCCGCCGCCACCTGGCAGATGTCAGAAGGCGAGAGCGAGACGGGGAGAGAGAGGGGGGGGGGGAGAGAGGGAGGTGGCCCCAAGTCCTCAGATTAAAAAAGAAAAAAAAAGCAAGGAATGGACTGCGCCGAATGATTTTTTTTCAATAGTATATTATGAAGACATATCTCCTCTTTTCCATTCATGGTGCGACACGCGGCTCTCCTCCCCGTGGTGTTACCCTGCTCGCCCCCTTTATTACCCACAAAGCGTTCAGATGTTCTCTCTCCCGCAGGCTGCACAGACACTTTCTCACGTTTTTTTTTGGCAAACTAGCGCAATTATTATTATACTTGGTGTAATTGAATTAAGGAGCAGTTTAGACTGGGGGCATTTGCAGACACATATAAACTGAACTGCCCTTCGAGGCTTTGTTTTTTTCTTGTTTCATAATCCACCTGCACAGATTTTCGTCCCGCTGGATGTTTTATCATGGATTTACTGCCGGGAGCATTATGCAAAACAGCAAAGACCTTTGCCTGTGAAACCCCTCCTCTGGATTAAGTAGAGTTTCTTTACGAATGAAAGGGATTGAGGTCTTTTTAAAGGGGCTGTATGAATATGATGCATTATTACTATTATTAACCTCTTTGATATAATCTTTTGGACAAAAGGTGGTCCAAATGACCAAAGTGACTGTATTATCTTCTTAGAAACAACTAAAAACTCATTTTGATAAATAAAAAAAACTCAACTTGATGAACACGGTCGGTGGTCTCATGGTAATTTGCTTGTTGAAAATGCTGTGTGTTATTTTTCAATATTGCTGACTCGCCTTAGACGGGCTACTGCCGCTAATGAGGTTGGCGAGAGAGGTCTTCCTGTTTGTTAATTTCATCCTTTTTCTTTTATAATGTACAGCCTTTTGAATTTGGATGAAAAGGGGGGGTATTGATTGTAGTGTGTATTGTACCTACATTAGGGGGGGGGGGGTGATGGTGAGTGGGAGGCCAAAGCAGAATTGACCATGTCTTCCGCTTCACTCTAGTTTTAAAACCCGCTCGGCTCTTATGGTTCCATTACAGAAACAGTCTCTACTCTGTGGCACTGACTAATGGATAGCCTTTTGCTTCTCTGCAGAGTGGAGGCTGCGGTGCGACGTGCTTCGGCGGGTCTAGAAATGAAAAAGGTAAAGAATACAGAGAGGAAGACCTGTGAAATCAGATTCTGATGAGCCCCGGCGACGGGCCCTGCAGACGGGTTCTGCTCCTGTGTGTTTTGTTGTCCGATGCCAGCGGAGAGAGAGAGAGCCGCCATCCGGCATGTGCTGTCCTTTGATTCATCTCTGCACCTGCTGAGGGCTGCGGACCCTCGGACCACAGTGGCTCGGCTGAGTGGAAACCAAGCCGCGGCCTGTGGGTGTGAGCACGGACCTGTGAACAGGGTTGGTCCTCATCCGCTAAGAAATGGTAATTATGAGAAAGTATCTCGGTTTTGCCACGGTTGAGTTGACCTCCCGTACAATCTCCGATGGGGGGGGGGGGGAAGAGACGGCACGGCGAATGCATTACATTTTATTTGTACAACATTGCCCCCTGAAGTTCTTTCTGGTGTATCTCCCAAGTCCCCCTCGAGGGCCCACGTCAGAAGACAATGCTGTGGCACAACATAGTGCAGTAATTTACCACTACCTGCCCCCCCCCAAATTGACCACGCAAGCACCTCACCTGTATTACTCTGTCACATTCACTTTGGGAAAAACACCGGGGAACCACACACACACACACACACACACACACACACAACTGCACGCACACTCGAGCACACAGCACACCACACAGTTTATTTCAAAACCAACGTGGTTTAAGCAGCTTCACTGCCGAGAGGACTCTGAACCGAGGTATGCGGAATGTGGAGAATGTGAGTCATGTGTGGCCTTCTCCAACTTGAATGGCGTTTTAATGATGGGTGGATGAATGAACTGTTTACCGCTTATTCTACTAATAAACAAAAAAAAAACATCAGTGAGTCAAAGGGGCACGGAGAACCACCACATCTTGGTGTAATACTGTATTTTAAACATATAGTATTTTATATTTAAATATGAAGGAGTGTTTCGTGAGGCTCCTGCGTCCTCTGGTGGCAGGAAGTCGCTGTTATATGTTGACGTTTCCGTCTCCGGCAGACATATTGCTTACAGGAGCAAATTCTGGAAGGCTAGGAGAGAGAGAGAGAGAGAGAGAGGATTCCAATTTGATTTATATCTCCACGACTTGATACGCTCAAACGACACGGGACGTAATGGGTAAGTCTTTCGGCCAATCGAGAGCACATATATGCGTTTAGGTGGTCAAATGTCGGGAGGCGTCAGCGACAGCGGTGGCTGTAAAGCCCTCATCCTGTCACTGTTGTTTAGCTAACTAACGTTACTTAGCTAACGTCTTTAGCATAGCAGCTAGCCACAGAAAACGATATTAAGTTAGCTAACTTAGTAGCGTCAGTTGAGTTATTCATTTACGCGATTTGATCTATGTAGAGTTGAATTATTTTAAACATAGGGTGGGGTTTAACTCTTGTTTCAAAGTAAAACACTTCCAACATAACCTTATTTTGACCCGAGCAAACTTAAGGAAACTAGGCTAATAGCTAGCCAGCTAACTACGTAGGTGGCCGTGGCATTTCGTGGTACGGTGGTAAGACTCGCGTAAAGATTAACCAAGGAATTGAGTTATTATCAGTCATCTCCTAATGTTGGCCTGCTTCTTGGCAAAGTGGCGTGTTGTCTCCCGTCTTTGTCTGACATTACATTGCAGGTGTTGCTAGCGGCAACAGCACCACTCAAATGGAACGGTGGTAGAAACGCTAACGTAACGCTAACGTTAGATAACGTTATTCGGTGTTGTGTGGGCTAGCGTTAGCTGTGTGCTCCGTGTCGTTGCGGTGGCGTGGTCGATTGTAACGTGACAATAAACTTCCAAAAACTTATTGTTTTTGTAAGTCATCACCTTATAAGATGACACGGTTTAGTGGTCCCCGTTTTATCAGGCGCAGTTGTGTGTGCGTAGCGGCTAACGTTAGCTTAAGTTAGCTGTGTTAGCTCTGTCATCCAACCCTATTCATCGATCCAACAGATATAACTACACACTCTTAAGTCCTTAGCATTTACGTTATACCACATTTTTTCCACATGTTTTTACTGCAGAGTCGGAGCACGTAGAGTGACTTGAAATGAAAAGATGTCGCATTTATGACAGCTCACAAACGGCAGCGAGCGATGGTTTTGACACACCGTGGACTCGCGTGTAACGTTACATGTGACTCGGGGGGGTCCCCGTGTTTTCCAGACTATTCCCGAACAGGATTCCTGCTTAGTTCTGCGTGTGTTTGTCCTGTCATTTACAGACACAGCTGTTTTAGACCAACGTTATGTATCCGAATTAAATATTTAGATGACAATCTTCATTTTACAAAGTGTTCAAAACCATATGTCAAATGGTAACAATATATGTACAAGGACCTATCAAACTGGTCCAGGTGTATTATTGAGATCGTTCAACCATTCCTTTTTTGTTAGTCACCTTCAGTGTGTTATCTGTCACTAAACCAGGCTCTTGTACCTTGCCCTGTGAGACTAAATTTGTTAGTTGATTAGCCAAAGTCTGTCTGTCCGTCTCTCTCACACGAGGCTTTAAAGCCATGCAAATGTTTTGGGATTTTGACAAATCCGCTGTTGAGATTTCTTCCACCACTCTGCAAGAGCTTTTAATTCTACTGTTGTTGTTTTTGGGGTCCTGGCTCAAATTAGATTTTAGTCCACAGGCACCGTGGCCTAATAACCTCCACTGTTCTGTTTTCTTTCCTTTTCAAAAAGGGCAGTGCAGACATGTCCCCTGCAGGGCTTCTCCGCTGCTATCCAGCCTAAACAGTCATTGCAGTTCACGTAAAGCAGCTATTCTAACTCGCACGTTCCATAAATCAGAGCATCCAGCAGCAGCCCGTGCTCCCATGCTGCCACCCCCGTGGCTTTACCATCTGGACAAACTACACACACATTCATAAAACTTTTTATGAGGCTGGTGGTGCTAATGCTCTTAAAATTATCATGCCCTCAATTTGCGCAACTTGTTCAAATATTTAACCTCGAGGAACTCCCGCCGTTACAATCTGGGCTTTTGACAGACGAGGTTTCCACCACCTAGTGCTGTTGACAGGTTTCAATGTTGTCCCTCGCTCACTTTCTCTCTCCTGTTGCCCCGGGTGACTCAGGGATCTGCCCAGTTCCCCTCTCTGGTGGCATGACTGCACAAATACTGAGGACGTTTGTCCTATCTGGGCACCAATTAATGCAAACTCTGCGATTTAACTCTTCTGAATAAATACGTCTGTTCGGCCTGCCAGCTGACTGGTTGATGAAAAGCTTAGCGGTGTGTGTCTGTGTGTATTTTTAGGCTTTCGGTGAGCTTATTTGTACAGGGCCTTTTTATATATAGACCAGTGTTCATGCTGTGTCATCATCATGGCTTATAATTACAGATTGGTCAATGGTCACGTGTTCACTTACACTTCCCTCCATATGGCGTAGGCTTTGGTGAAGCAAATGGGGCTCAGCTGTTTCCTGCTTGTTCTTGTTGTGTCTTAATCGTGATGTCTACTTGTGTCTGCGGCCCATTAGAGCCGTCAGCCAGTCCGGCCAAAGACAACTATAGGATGAACCGCTACAAGAACAAAGCGCTGAACCCTGAGGAGATGAGACGCAGGAGAGAAGAGGAGGGCATCCAACTCAGGAAACAGAAACGAGAACAACAGGTTTAATCAGATCCGTTTTTATCTCCGTTTGAGTTTATGAGCTTTTATTGAACATGGTCTGATATTTAATGTAATCACAGCTTTTCAAGAGGAGGAATGTGGATGTTCTCAATGAAGAGGAGGCCATGTTTGAGAGTCCGCTGGTGGACCCGTTTCTCAGCTCTCCAACATCAGTGAGTGTTGGTTTTTCAACTCTTCTCACAACGTCAACAGAGAATTCCACACAGAGCGATTGTCATTATTGGTGTTGTGAGTGCTTGTGAATGTGTTGTTGCAGGAAGGAGTCATCACCAGAGACATGGTTGAGATGCTTTTCTCGGAGGACCCAGAGCTTCAGCTCGCCACAACACAAAAGTTCAGAAAACTACTTTCTAAAGGTATAAATTGTTGACTTGCAGTGACTGAACACCTGTTTTACCAGTTATGAAATCACCCAGGACCAAACAAAAGTATTCACATCCCGTGTTACCTCATTTCAGAGCCCAACCCTCCAATTGATGAAGTCATAAACACGCTTGGAGTAGTTGAGAGGTTTGTGGAGTTCTTGAAGAAGAGTGTCAACTGCACGCTACAGGTCAGTTTGTACACACAATATGCATTTGATGTGTACATGAGATGTATATAAATATCCACACAAATACACATACAATGTGTCACCTGACGTGTAGGGTTGAAGACGGTAGCTGCTGCTACTACGCCTAAACTTCTTTCTGATACCAATTTTATATTGCTGTAAAAACTCTATTACTGTATAAATCTGTATCTCCAGCAATACATTTGAAGGCATAGCAATCAACTGGTGCTTTGTCCCTGTGACCTTTGTGTGCCCCCCCCGCAGTTTGAAGCAGCTTGGGCACTGACCAACATTGCATCAGGCACGTCCTCGCAGACAAAGACGGTGATTGTGGCCGGAGCGGTGCCGATCTTCATCGAACTGCTCAACTCAGACTTTGAAGACGTCCAAGAGCAGGTAACGCGCCGTGCGTGGTTGGCGTCACGTGTATTGTGTCCATCCATGTGTGTGTCTGTTTGGCATTCTATCGCTCACGGCGGTCTGGTGTGTTGGTTCTTTCTGCAGGCGGTGTGGGCCTTGGGTAATATTGCAGGGGATAGTGCCGTGTGCAGGGACTACGTGCTGAACTGCGAAATCCTTCCGCCGTTATTAATGTAAGCGCATCTTCACGCTGGTTATGGCCACCAGCTTTCCTACCTGAGGTATCATCTGTACAGTCTCATCTCCTAAGCTTTTCTTTTTCTTTTTTTTGTCATTTCAGGCTTTTGACCAAATCCACTAGATTGACCATGACAAGGAATGCAGTGTGGGCTTTGTCTAATCTCTGTAGAGGAAAAAACCCTCCGCCGGCTTTTGAAAAGGTACTGCTATGCTTCACACACCTTTTTATAACTGTTTACGCACAATTCTTCGCACATATCTTATGAATCCCTGTTGATGCGTCTTTCTCCAGAAAGATTCGATTTTGAAGGGCATTGTACATACTGTTTTTTTAAAAAAACGCTCCCGGTTTACTTTTTGGTTACCATGGTAACAAAAACAAGCATGTAGCCAAACTGCTTTTCCTTCAACTGCTACTGTTGTGTGTATGTGTGCTTCTGGTCATGCATTGTGTCTGCCGTGCAGGTGTCCCCCTGTCTGCCGGTGCTGTCCAGGCTTCTATTTAGCAGTGACCCAGACCTGCTGGCGGATGCCTGCTGGGCCTTGTCGTACCTCTCCGATGGCCCCAATGACAAGATCCAGGCTGTCATCGACTCCGGCGTCTGCAGGCGCCTCGTAGAGCTGCTCATGTAAGTCAAGTCACGCTCTCGGCTCTCCTTTTACGCTGTAAATATGACCCGTAAATACTTAAACCATTTCTCTGCTCCACCCGCTGTCCTGCAGGCACACAGACTATAAGGTGGCCTCCCCTGCCTTGAGAGCTGTAGGCAACATCGTAACTGGAGATGACATCCAAACACAGGTGAGAGGGTATTCACTGACGTTTCTGTTGTGTTCCTGGTCTTTACGCTGACTTCATCCTCCAAAGGGCTCATCAAGAGAAGGGCTTTCACTGTCGCGTGTGGTGTTCATATTTCACTGTGAACCCCTTTTTGTTTCTAAATAGAGGACTTCCTCTCACCCTCTCGTGTATAGGTGGTGTTGAACTGCTCGGCTCTGCCCTGTCTGCTGCACCTCCTCAGCAGTGCTAAAGAGTCCATTCGCAAAGAGGCGTGCTGGACCATCTCAAACATCACAGCAGGAAACCGAGCACAAATACAGGTGATGCATGCTAACAAATCCCAGAAGGCTCCCCAACTAAACCTTTCCTCCACTAATAACGTATTACTTAAATGTCAAGACAAATTACATTGTAATGGGAACACGTGTTAGGGATTGTTTTGTTGAAATGTAATATGTTGAGGTGTCAAAGCGACACTATTTCACCGCTTGTGTAATTTAGTCTGACCTTCACATTTTTGTCCATTTATATTCTGTGCCGTATTCCATCATTGAATCTCAACACGAGCACAGCCTGCAATAACTACGACGATTGACAGACCTTTGATTTCAACAGAAACCGCTTAACAGCTGGTTTAACGTTTTCTTTTCTTCTCGTGGCAATGTTTATGTAGTGTAGTAGTCAAAGTGTTTACTCACCCACGTGACGTTTAAAACATAATCAACTCGGGGAGACAGTCCCCTTTTTCATATTCAAATCTCAACTACGACTTGTTTCATTCTGCACCGGCGTCACTAACCTTATCCTCACTTTTGAACATAATCGTAATGCTAAACGCGAAGCTTCCACGGTAACTGTGTTGAAGCTGGAGACATCCCCACTGATTTTTTTTTTTTCTTTCCCCCCCCCCCATCTCCTCCCGCCCCCACAGACGGTCATCGACGCCAACATCTTCCCGGTTCTGATCGATATTCTACAGAAAGCAGAGTTCAGGACCAGGAAAGAGGCGGCGTGGGCCATCACCAACGCCACCTCTGGAGGAACGCCAGAGCAGATCAGGTTAGGGGGAAAAAAACAAGGTCAGGTTGAACCCGGCGGGGTCATCCTGATACGCTGTTAAAAGGGTTCGATGGCCCTGCATCAGATGAAGGCTGTGGAAGCATGAGCGTTATATTGTTTTGTGGTGGGAATAGTTTCTAAAAAAGAGAATAAAAATAAACACTTGCACTTAAAAAAACATTAGATAATACTGTTGAATGTCATTGTTTGAAAAGCCCCTTTTTAAGCTTTCTGTGCTTTAGAATTGTCAACAATATAATACTGTGTAATAAGAAGTAGTAATAACAGAATTTGTCCATTATCCGTTGTCTTGCTTCCCTTTGCGTCATAAAAGGCACATATACTGTGTTGCCATGGAATTGGCTGATTAGCTTGGTTACCCCTTGGGCAACATCTTCAAAGCTTTAAACAGGGCGACTCTCAAGAACCGTCTTGAGTCATGAAAATGCCAGTCTTCAAAGTTGATTATTGTGTGTGTACTCAGGTACCTGGTGAACCTGGGCTGCATTAAGCCGCTGTGTGACCTGCTGACTGTGATGGACTCCAAGATCGTCCAGGTGGCCCTGAACGGGCTGGAGAACATCCTGAGGCTGGGCGAGCAGGAGGCCAAGCAGGAGAACAGCGCCACCGGAGTCAACCCTTACTGCAGCCTCATCGAAGAAGCCTACGGTACAAGCAGGGCTGCTGTAGTGTTTAGGAAATCCATGCACAAGTTGCATCAAATTGCTCATAGTCACCAGTAGGGGAAGGTTTGATGTTTAACATTTTGGTACCAAAACCAATAGTTTTATTGGGAGAAGTGATTTCCAACTTGTAAAGCTTTACAACCTCATAAAGTAGTGACGTTTGACCAGTCGCCGCCTCTATCCAATTACTTCTATTATCTTAAAAACGGCCATTTTTTTTTTTTTTTTCCATCGTTCCATCTGTCTCTCCAGGTCTCGACAAGATCGAGTTCCTCCAGAGCCACGACAACCAGGAGATCTACCAGAAGGCCTTCGATCTGATCGAGCACTACTTCGGGGTGGAGGACGAGGAGCACAGTCTCGCCCCTCAGGTGGACCAGGCCAACCAGCAGTTCCTGTTTCCCCAGCAGGAGGCTCCCATGGAGGGCTTCCAGCTTTAAGTCCCCCCCCCCCCCCCCCCCCTACCTCACCTTTAAAATGCATCACTTTACACCCCCCCCCCCCCCCCCCGCCACCCCCCACCTCCAGTACCTCCTCGTCTCATGGAGGACCCCTGAAAGCCGAAGTCGCCACCCCCTCCCCCCCCTGACCTCCACCCTCCCCACACCCCCGCGATCGCCCACAGACACACCCACCCGTAGGTAAAACTGTCCTCCAGCTCTCTCCTCATCCAGTGGGCCCGACCCACGTGCTGCCGGTCGGGGGGGGGGGGGGCTCCATTACACTTCCCTTGACGAGGCCGTGATCGCCACATGAAGTCGGCTCGGGCTTCAGGAACACACACACACACACACACACACCGTCCTGCCGTTGGCAGTGGCGATGGTTGGGTTGGTTATCTTTTATATACACTCTTTTGGGTTGTTTTCCAGTGGGACATTTGCTATTTTCAGGTTTGCTCGTGCAAAGTCCGAAGAGTGCGAGGTGAAGGCGAGCTCTGGATGTCAGTCTGACCCGGCGCAGTTCAAAGAAGAACACACAGGAACATCATCCCCTTCCGTTGTTTTATGATCACTTATTTATATGCACTTGTTTTAGTGCGTGTGATTTTCTTTTTTTCTTTGGTTTTCTGCCAACAGGCTCTATGGTCATAAGGCCGAGCTAATTGTGTTTTTTTTGTTTTTTCCACTCTTCTGTTAACATGTCTTCTATTTTTTTGGGACACATTTCAGCGGAGGTGTGAGGACTTGAGACAGGAGACTCTCTCGGCCCAGGAAGGGGTTTGGCAGGAATAGTTGGCGTGAATTTGGTTTTATAGCGGATATGTTTAAAGATCGAGGGGGAGAAAGAAAAAAAAACTTTTGAGGGTGGTATAGTTATAGATCCAATGTTCGTAGTGTGCGGTGTTATTAATAACAATACATTTGAATTCTGGAATGATCTAACTATTAAACAAGGCATAGCTGGGGATTTAGGCTGCGGGGGGATTTCAGCTGCAGCAAACCCAACTTATTTTTATATTTAAACAAACTCGATGTATTGCAGATGGGGTGAAATGCCACTTGTGGTGCAGACTCAACTTTTAAAGTCTGAATCCATTAAAGCCCGGTGAAAGCGGGTCGCTGCTGGTTCCGCGAGGCCCTCGTGCTCCCCGTCCCCGGCTGCGTGTGTTGGGGGGTGTGACGGGGGTTCTGCATGGCGTTATATTACCCTGCGTACAGTCACTGCGCAGCCTCATTTCCTTTTCTTTTTTGTTTTAAATTATCGTGGCAGCATTTGCAGGTAAAGAAACAGGAAGTGGGCCACGGCGCTGGTTTGGTGGTGTTAACAGTGACGGTGTAGTGACGGGTGGTGTTTTCCGTACAGTGGTAGAGTTGACCTGTGACCTGCGGCGTTCTGGGGAGAGGGCTCGATGGCTCGGCCCGGCTCCGTTGTGGCTTCGGTGTAAATAGCTTGTCCTCGAGGCTCATGGCGAGCCGGGTCTGTCCGGGGGGGGGGGGGGGGGCGCTCGGACCGCAACCACCAATTCAAGTATAAACATACATTAGGATTTTGTTGTATTTGCATTGTATTTGCGCACACTTCATGCACACTTGCATACAACACCAGCAGACACCTTACACACACACACACACACACCTCTCACAGATGAGTGGCTAGCTGCGAGAGAACGAGTTTCCATGATCTTTTGAAGAAAAAAAAAAAGTTTTATTTTATTTTTAAACTGGCTTTTCTCCAGGGAGGGAAAAACGCCATTTTTGGCTGTTATTTGATTTCAGACCTCTTACTACAGTTTTTGTTTTATTTAAAAAATATATATATATATTGCCCGGGATTCCTTTTTTTTTAAGATCAATATTGTTTTAATAGAAACAAAAGTTTTTTTTTTCTTTTTTTCATATTTAAATGTGTTTCACTGCACAAAGACATCTCATGGAAACTTTTTTTTTTTTGTACTTGTTTCTAGCCACATGACTTCTGATGGTTTAAATGATCCCTGTGAGCCCTGACCTTGGATCAGAAGCTGATCTGGGATCAGGCTTCAGGCCTTTGTGGTTGTGTGATGTTTGACTGACGGGCACCGCGTGATCGACTCTTGACAACGACGACGACTGGGAGCTCCTGTTTGCGTGGATCACTGAACCAGCCTTAACATTAAATCATGATACTGTGAACAGAACTCTGCAAAAGCCCACAAACAAATGGGATCACACCCTCATCAAGGAGGTCACTTTAGCCAGAGACACTTTACCATGACGCGCGCGTTTAGATCCACTCGTTTGGTTTCTTTCAGTATTGCATTTTTACACAAGCCATAAACTTCCACTGACGGCGCAACGCGCTGCTTTTGGGTTCAAGTTTGCCTTGCTAGCGAGATGTTATCCACAGAACACGTGTGCTCCCAGTGGACGTAAAGAGTTGAAATCATGAATAATTGAGCATCAAGAACTTGCCTCTACGTGACGGAGCGGCATTTGTAAGCGAAGTCTTCGATTTTTTTTTTTTTTCACGGCTCGGCCGACAAATAACGCTAGAATTGCAACGTTTGGAAACAAAAGAACAGTGCATCAACCAGGAAAAAAATGATTTATATCTCTTGGGGGGGGGGGAAAGAAAATGCACTCCTATTCACAAGTGCCAATCCGACCAACAGAGACTGGAGGTTCTTACGTATCTGTCTTTGACTTTTGTTTTTCTTTATCTTTTATTTACTTGAATGTGCACACATTTTGTGCAGAACATTGCTGCTCTATTTTCCTTCTCTTTAAAGTTACACTTTTTTTTTTTTTTTTTTGCCATTTGATTCTTTTGGGGGAGTGGCCCCAGCGAGGCGGTGGTGGAAATGGCCAGGTTTGATATTTAGCATTTCTCTCGGCTCAAAGCCAGCACCTCTGTGTGCTCAAGGAAAACTGCACCGATAGAGATATTTTACATGTGGCAGAATTGTTTAAATTTAAGCTACTATCATAGCGGACAATTGCAGGTACGGACCCGTATTGTCGTAGTTTACCAAAGGTGTGTCATCCTGAAGGTGGTTGGAAATTATTTGCTTGATGTTGTGTCTTCAACACTCAACTGACTGAGAGTTTGCTTCATTTTAAAATCTGCTTCTTTTCATTAGAAGCTGCAATAGCTCAATCCTCACTCAGCTTTTTTTTTTTTTTTTTTTGGCTTTTCCTCAAGTTAAATTACTGTTTTTTTTTAGGGAGTGAAAAGATCTGCAAAATTGTCCTGACGGCTGCAATAAATAGTCCAAAAATCAAGCACCCAAGAGGCAACGATCCACCTACAGGTGACACTCCGCCGCTCGGTGAGGCTGACCGAGGCGACTACTGGACATTCTTCTAACACAAAATCTGTGATTCAGGAATTGTGCAGTGATTTACATTAAAAAGTATTATAAGTTAAACTATATGTATATTCTGATACATTGACGGGGGGATTCACAATTCTAATCACTTCTGAGAAGTGGAGAAAAAGCCTCATTGGAACATGTCACATGAAGAAAGAGAAAACAAATAGTGAGCGGACGAGCCTTCCCTGCTTTTCTTGATCTTTTTTTTTTTTGGCGTCAAACGTTTGTCCCAGTCAGGCTGCACGATCAGGAAGCTCGTGATCCACGGGGAGGGGGGGGGGGGAAATGAGCAGGCATCACTAAAAATATCTCAAATCTGACTTGTCTTCCGTCCTAGAAGCTGTTCACGTCTTTATGGAAATCTAAAGCCACGCTTGGCTTGGTCAGGTGATGTCCTCTATGCTACAAATGTTTACAATGCTACATGTTTGTAAAAAATACTTTTTCATACGCCACCACTGACCAGTCCCGATGTATTCTCTGCTCTGGTCCTTCTCATTTCTTTTACATGTATTTATTTTCTCTACTCTTGTTTATGATTTTTTTTTTTTTTTTCTTTCTCATTTGCTCAATTACCCATCTTAAACTGTGACTTGACTTGACTTTACCGACGGTATGAATGAGTGACGAGAAACTACACAACTTCAACTGAACATGTCACATAAACATAAACATGCAAAAAAAATGCATACAGGAAACTGCAACAATATAAAGTGTAAAGGAAATGACATTGAATTTGAAATTGTTCAATGGAAATACTGTACAAAACAAATAAAGTTACGTTACAACCCTTTAATGGAAATGTCTGGTCTTTGTTCACTGCTGTCATTGAGAACGAATTCTACAGAATTTAAGTAAATTCAGCATCACACTGTAGCAAAGTTGTGTTTTATGTCCAAGTGGAATTTTACTTTGTGTAAAAAAGAAAATAAAAAAAAATCTGTTCATTTCAGCTAATAGGCTACATGTCTTAATTTGAAGCTCAAATAGCAACATGCAACCTATACTTAGTATTTTCTTTTTTTCCCATGAGAGATTAGTACTGCATTTAATGCTTGAGTTTGGTACATGAATAAGCATGTTTCTCCATACATTTCCAAAGCTCAGATCTGCATTGCTTTTCTAGTATTAGCATTACTAGTAGGGGGTGAGAATAGATCTTCCTCTTTTCAATCTTTTCTGTTTGAGTATTGAGCACCATATGGCTCCCAGCCTTTCAACACTGGATCATTATTTGTATTGTTTGATCATTTATATTTATAGACATTAATGTTAATAGCGTGTCTTTATTAATATAAAAATATAAAATATTTCTATTTTGACTGAGCTATTTACATACATATATATTCTATATACGAAAAGATTACATTAATAGATTTATATTAATCAATCCATATTAATTGTTAAAGTACATTTTACATCAAATATTGTAGTTGCAATTTTTTCTCTGTAGGTGGCAGCAAAGCAGGATGTAGTGATGTAAACCGCCAAACTACCAGGAATGAAGAAGAATCCAAAGTTATCACCGGAAGTGTTTTTTCCTGGCTCACGCTGTTGTGGAAACCCGCAGTTCGCAGACAAACACTAACGTTAGCTATTTCCTCCTTGAGTCTGAAGGTAAACAACTCCCTAATATCAGAGAATTCGGGATATATAATTCACGGACTAGCACCCGAGTAGTCCGAATATGTTTTTCGAAGTTTGTGTCCTGTATACATAAACCATCACTGTGCAAGCTAATTTAGCCGCATCTGGAGGCTAACGAGCGTTAGCAGGTGCTAGCTAACGAGATGTGAAGATAGCAAGTGTTAAAGCGAAAGCTAGCGAGGACATGGACATGCAGTCTTGACAGGACATTTTGTTTAAATTTGTCATGGCGTATGTTCGTTAACATGCCACACTATAATCCGTATCAAAAACATGTATAACGTAACACATACGTAAGTGAAGATGACTGCCTAACTTTGGTGGTTATAGGTCCATAAAAACGATCTAAGGTTAGTTACGTCTTTTTTGGGACTTTGCGTAAGGCCAGCTGTAAGTAATACTTAGAAAGCAGTCATTACATTTTAATACGTAGAAACAGCTCCTTAATATCAATATTAACCGTTTATCTGCCTCGGGAAAAAAAGACATCTGGCTCAAGAACAAATTAGAATTTTAGAATTTAGCTCAGTTTGTCTGAATGAGTTTATTTCTTTTCACCTTTTCCTTGCAGATGGTCCAGTATTGGGGGAAAAAACACCCCTAAAATGTCACTGAGTCATATGTATGAGTAAAAAACGTTTTAGAGTACTTTGTGCTTTTTATGCTTCTCTTTTACTTGTAACAGATACCAGAGATGAAAAATCAAGACACAGAAGTGTCTGCCACCCAGAGCAGTGAGGATGCTCCACCTTCAGTGGAAGTGATGGAGTCCCTTGCAGCTGCAAATGACAGCTCTGAGAGCATCACAGACACACCACTGCAGACAGACACCCCGACGGCAACAGACACCCCGACACACACAGACACGCTGCCGCTGACAGACACCCCGACGCACACAGACATGCTGCCGCTGACAGACACCCTGACGCCAACAGACACGCTGACAGACACCCCGACGCACACAGACACGCTGCCGCTGACAGACACCCCGACGCACACAGACACCCCGACACACACAGACACACCACTGCAGACAGACACCCTGATGCCAACAGACACCCCGACGCACACAGACACGCTGCCGCTGACAGACACGCTGCCGCTGACAGACACTCTGACGCCCACTGAGACGCCGACGCCCACAGACACGCCTCCACAAGGCGACGAGGCAGGAAGTGAAGGTAAAGCTTTTTAGTTTTTTAGTTTGTGCTTTAGACTTTGTTTGCTTTTGACTGAGTTTTTGTGACATGAGAACTGATTGTAGCACGGTCAGTGTTGTCACTGTGGATGGCTAGGATACATGTTTTGTAATAGATCACCACCTAATAACAGCGTGGGTTGATACAATGCAAAAGTTATTTGCACTATTACATATTAAAATCACTCTTAAAAACCAGCCCTTTTTATTTGATTCTAACATATGTTTGACCTGTGTAGAACGCTGCTTAAGGTTAACATTTAAAGCTGTTGATATTATTGATAACATGCAAATTCATTTTTCATTCATTCACATTTTTCCTTAATAATTGGTTTACTTCTCCCACTAGGTTTGCATATCTCCTTGCAAAGACACTGGTAGATTAAGTTTGTGCTCTTTCTTTCAGAAAATGTTTGCTTGTCTGTGTTATGGGTCATTTAACATGTTTTTTCGGGCCAGTGATTCGTGGCTTCTCAGGTTGTTAGTGTGAATGATGATAACCGCATGTGGTGCATAATTTGTGCCAAGGAAAGGGTTCCTAAACAAATGCCCCCCTCCCCCTCCTGCCCTAGTTGCAGAGGCAGCTCTTTCTCAATGTGAATTGGCCGAGGAGCTGAGCCGGCAGCTGGAGGACATCCTCAGCACGTACTGTCGGCAAAGCCGTTCGGATGACGCCAGCCCCGTACCCAACGGCCAGTCACACAGCCCCCAGCTCAACGGCCTGAGCAACGAGAGGGGGGGCGGCGGCAAGACACAAGGCAAAGCCAACGGAGCTGGCAGCGGGGGGCAGAAGAAGACTCACGATAAGAAGAAAGTGAAAGGTCTGGGTAAGGAGAATTTGTAGATGTTGCTTCATGGAGATACAAAAAGATGCCTTGAAAACAGTCTAGAGGCTAATTTAATCACTAGTTCTCCCCTGAGTCCTGTCTCTGTTGTGCTTGTTGATGCAGGCAAAGAGATTACTCTTCTCATGCAGACTCTGAACACACTGAGCACTCCAGAGGAAAAGCTTGGAGGCCTTTGTAAGAAGTATGCCGAACTGGTGAGTGTTTTGCACGAATGGCGTTCTTTTTATCCAAAAGTATAGCCCGAGGCACGACATTTCTTCTGTGGATGTAAATTAAACAGACTCTCTTTTCCCTCTGCTCTGATGGTAATGTTGTTTTCATTAGTGCTTACAATTTTGTCCATACAAGTTTTTGAATTAAAAATGAATAGTATAAGTAAAAGTATTTACCAACACTCCATCTGTGGATATACAGTATACAGGAATGTCCACACTTACAGTCCCTCTGTTAAAGGAGTGTTATGGGAGATGTAAAGTCAGTTTGGATGAAAACAAACAAACAGCCTAAGGGCCATGCTGCATAGTTTTAAAGCTTTATTTGGTTTCCTGCTCAGTAGCCTGTGTAGAAATGACCCGGATAATCAAAATAAATCATTGATGCCATGACAGCATAAAGCATACAATATGAATATAATATATATTTGTGTGACAGCTGGAGGAGCACCGTAACACCCAGAAGCAGATGCGCGTGCTGCAGAAGAAGCAGAACCAGGTGGTCCAGGAGAAAGACAACCTGAGGAACGAGCACAGCAAGGCCGTGCTGGCTCGCAGCAAGCTGGAGAGTCTGTGCCGGGAGCTGCAGAGGCACAACCGCACACTGAAGGTAAGCGAAGCGCTTAGAGGCCGCCGCATCCACCCGATCGATGTCTACGGTCCAGCTTCTGTGTATTTCTCAGTTCATTTAAATGCTCCGACTCCTCAGATTAGCTTCCTGCGTGAGACCCCTTTACTCAAAGGGTTTTTTAATGCGTAGGGATTGAACTGATGTTTACAGAAGTTTGAAGCCCATGTGGGATATTCACAATTCAGCAGAATTGATGGCTTGGAGATGACTCCGATTCAGCGCCGTCCTTTTCACAGGAGGAGGGAATACAAAGAACGCGTCTGGAGGAGGAGAAAAGGAAGGAGGTGACCTCCCACTTCCAGGTGACGCTGAACGACATCCAGGCTCAGATGGAGCAGCACAACGAGCGGAATGCCAGCCTGCGGCAGGAGAACTCGGAGCTGGCCGAGAAACTGAAGAAGCTGTACGAACAGTACAAACTACGAGAGGAGGTTCGTGCCTCCCTCAAGTGCTTTTCACTGCCAGTCCCAGTAGTGTGCATTTCACCTGTGTGACGAGCGGTTTGATTCCCCCCCCCCTCCACCAGCACATCGACAAGGTGGTGAAGCACAAAGACCTGCAGCAGCAGCTGGTGGACGCCAAGCTGCAGCAGGCTCAGGAGCTGCTGAGGGAGTCGGAGGAACGCCACGACCGAGAAAAGCACTTCGTAAGCGCTGCGTGCCCTCCCGCTTTTCTTTCCAATGCGTAAATGTCACCGGGATTTGACCTTTGCCCTCGTGTCCCCCAGCTGCTGAAAGAAGCAGTGGAGTCTCAGAGGATGTGTGAGCTGATGAAGCAGCAGGAGGTTCACCTCAAACAGCAGGTTCCTGATGCGTCTTCACATTTCTAACAGTTGGACTGTGATTGAAAATGTTTGCATTTAACTCGCTGTTGTTGTTGTCGTTGTTGTTCAGCTCTCACTGTACACAGAGAAGTTTGAAGAGTTCCAGACCACCCTGTCCAAGAGCAACGAGGTCTTCACCACGTTCAAACAGGAGATGGAGAAGGTGAGGCTGTTGATCCGTGCGGGCGAGTGACGGAGGAAGGGAGCCGGCTTTCTGTGACGCTCTGGTTTCGCCTTTTAGATGACTAAAAAGATCAAGAAGCTGGAGAAGGAGACGGCCATGTACCGCTCCAGGTGGGAGAGCAGCAACAAGGCTCTGCTGGAGATGTCAGAAGAGGTAAAGCACACATTGGGGGCGAGATTTTCAGACGTATAAACGACTGAAGGCAGGACGGAACCAGAAGACCCGGGTGGTTGGAATAGGGCGGATGTTGTTCCAACGGTGATGGGCAATCGGGAACAGTTAAAATGAAAGTCTGTGGTGGTGATTTGTCGTGTAGTTGATGGCACAAAAGGCCCAGAGGCTGACGCGTGTCTTCCTCGTGTGCAGAAGTCTGTGCGGGACCACGACTTCGAGGCGCTGCAGGGGAAGGTCCAGCGGCTGGAGAAGCTGCGGCGAGCCCTGAAGGTCGAACGCAACGAGCTCAACAAGAAGGTGCAGAACCTCAGCGGGCAGGACGCCGTCCCGGCGGGGGCCCCCGACTCCCCCTCCCCCCCGCCCACGGACCCTCACCCGGAGCCTGGCAGCAGCCCCGCCCCCTGCTCCAAGTCCTGCCACTGTGACCCACAGCTGGACGCGGACGCCGGGCTGGAGGGAGCCGGGGCGCCGCCCATCGCCGCGCGGCAGTGAAGCGCAGCTCATCAAACAGCGAGGTCAACCTGTGTCCTCCCAGCATGCACTGCGGGCTCCATAACAGGCGATGGGAAGATCGCGCCTCGCCTGTCGGCACATTTACGCGCTCACCAGAGGGGTCGCGCCGCCTCGCTGCTGCTGGGGAAGACGCCTTCAGGCGTGCGATCTGAAAGCCACTCCTGTAAATGTTTTTCAGGTGAAGGGATGTGAGGACAAGTCATATTCTTAGTCACATAGAAATATTATAGAATGCTACAAAGGTTATTGAAGGATGTTTGTCGCTCTGAAATATTCTTGATCTCTAGTTTCAGAATTTTCTTTCTTGTGGACCATTTTAGGGAAATGTTTCTTCTTCTTTTTTTCTTGTTTGCGTCTTTTGAGCAGTTTTTCTGTTGTGTATTTATTGTTTGAATAATAATCTCTGGTATGAAATGTGTGTATCGTACGGAGCACCACTATAATCATCGGTCTATTCATTTTACACATTTAAAAAGCTGTTAATTTGTATGACTTTTCATTCCTAACCCCCCCCCCCTGAGTTCAGATGTTGTTTGCTACGTTATTTTTTTACATGCTTTTGAGTCTGCTTAAAACCTTCTAATGACGACCACTTGAAACTTGTTTTTGCGCATTGACGCGTGTACGCCTGTGTGTGTCTATGAGATTGTGTGTATGTGGTTCACACACCTATGATTGTCTCCCCCCGGTAATAGCAGTAGCTCGTAATCAGGTTTTAACGAGAGAATGTTCAACGACTTCTATGCAACGCTTGCTTCTTTTTTTTTCTTTTTCTGTGGCGGTCTCAACTGACGAGCACTTAGCTGAGAATGTTTTTTTCATCATTGTATAAACCGACCACATATAGCAGAACTTTAGTTTTGCTTTGCTGAGAACCTTGTTGCTTTCCTCTCCATAGCTGTCTGACATTGAGCGTAATGTTGTACATCTTTCTGGTTCTTTTACAAGGTGCCGTGACGGGTAAAGATGGAATGTTTGACTCCCAAAACGTGCATTTCCCCCCCAGTCATTCTTGTGTACTACTTAATATGTAGCAATGGATAAAAGATGTTAACAAATCAAGCTGGCAGACAATTTATCTTCCATTGTCCCACAGGACAGATTCATTGTTCCTCTAGTCCCGTGGGCAGATGTGGAGGAACCAAAGATGTCTTGTTTGTCTTTTGCAGTACTATTATCTGGCCCTGTACATTTTGTTTCTTGTTAAATAAAAGATGTAAAAATATGTAGCTGTTTGTGTTTTTCCTTCTGGCTTATTTAGAAAAGATTAAATAAATAGAACACAAAACTTCATATGGATTTAAAATGCATATGTGATAGTATTTAATGATTGACAATCACTTCATGTTGGAAGGGTACAGCCTTGAATTGTCCCCAGAGACGAACAACTTTTCACACACCTACGCCACCAATGAACCTAAGGTGTGTATTACAGTAATACCGCTAGATGGCGCTCTAACTTGATTCCGTCTTTCTGCCCCCGGAAATACGTCATCTTCCTTTTCCGCCGCTGCTCCGGCGCCCTGAAACACGAGTGCCGATCTTTTCTCTTTTTTACCGGAGACTGTCTGAATCTACTTAATCGACTGGTTACGTTCAGCTCATCAAAATGGTTCGTAAGCGTATTTGTAAATGTCCGTAGTGCTATTAATACCCGTAACAACGCACATTCTCGTGCTGCGACAGTTAGCGCCGGTCAAGCTAGCATATGTAGCCTGGCTAACGTTAGCCGAAGAATTAGCCAATGTTAACGTAAATGCTAGCTAGGGTAACTGTTAGCTAAACAACGTGAGTGATGCGAGATGTGCACCTGCCGCCCTACTGCATTGGGATCGATAAGTAAACCCAACATTTTTCTGAGCCCCCGTGTAATGCTCATGCTCATTCGAACCCTCTGAGCGGTTATCTCAAGAGAGCAGGTCCTTTGTGCTGACACGCTGCGTTTCTTCTCCACAGAGACCCATCCTGCTTCAGGGCCACGAGAGGTCCATCACCCAAATCAAGTACAACCGAGAGGGGGACCTCCTGTTCTCTGTCGCCAAAGACACGGTGAGATCACGACGACGTGCCCTGGCGTCACGGTCTGATTCCGCGTTAAAACTCACCCGCTGAAATGTCTCCCACTTGTAGGTAACCAACGTGTGGTACTCTGTCAACGGGGAGAGGCTCGGCACCTACAATGGACACACAGGAGCTGTGTGGTGTGTGGACTGCGACTGTATCCCTTTTTTCTACAAATGCACTCCTGGATGCTGGTGTTTTCATAAATGTCGGGCTCCTTAACATGTGCTTCTCTCAGGGGACACTAAAAACGTATTGACGGGGTCTGCAGATAACAGCTGTCGACTGTGGGACTGTCAGACTGGTATGTGGCAACGATCCCTGACAGTTAGGTTCCTAGTGCCCGGGGCTTGTCGGGCCCACTAACCCGTGCGTCTCTCGGTGCCACACAGGTAAACAGCTGGCGCTGCTCGACACCAACTCTGCTGTCAGAACGTGCGGCTTCGACTTCAGCGGCAACATCATCATGTTCTCCACAGACAAGCAGATGGGCTACCAGTGCTTCCTGAACTTCTTTGACCTGAGGGATCCACAGCAGATCGGTAAGCACCTCGCACTGTCACAGTGGGGGTCAGTGATCATTGCATCAAATCTGCAGTATTTCTCTCCATTTAACTCTGTCACAGTGTCACACATCACTGTATTCATAGCAGCCCTGTTTGAGCTGTCTGGTCATTTTCTGAAGACGTTCCTCCAAAGCCGAGCTCTATTTACGTTCAACAGAATTAAACCCATGTCCTCTGGGAGTTCTAATGAGTATTTCTCCCACTTTTGTGTCTCTGCAGAAGACAACCAGCCCTACCTGTCGATTCCATGCAGTGACCACAAGATAACCAGCGCCGTGTGGGGCCCGCTGGGAGAGTACGTCATCGCCGGCCATGAGAACGGAGAGTTCAACCAGTTCAGCGCCAAGGTTGGTAAACCATGTGATGGACGCTGTTCATGAGGCCCCCGGCTGCAGACCCGAGCTCCTTTCTACCGCCAGGAGCGGTGTGAATAAAAAGTATTATATAGTCTCTAAAAAATGTTGTGAATTTGATATTTAATGGCAGTCCGGAGAGATCGTCAAGAAGGCCAAGGAGCACACCAAGCAGATCAATGACATCCAGTCATCAGTGGATCTCACCATGATCATCAGCGCCTCCAAGGACAACACTGCCAAGGTAAGATCGAGTATACGGGACACCAAATTGCTACATTTGTTAATAAATACTACCAATTAGTCAGGGCTTATTTTAACTTGCCTGTCGTTGGACATCATACTTTGTTATTGATCGTCTGGCATCTCCTGTGTCTCTTCTCAGCTGTTTGACGCCGCCTCTCTGGAGCACATCAAGACCTTCAGGACAGAGAGACCCGTCAACTCTGCCGCCATCTCCCCCGACATGGATCACGTAAGTGCCGACTCTGTGGTGGGGGGGGGGGGGGCGGTAAGGGGCGTCACCGTGCACACGTGAAATGAAAACCACCTCTGGTCACTCAGGTGGTGATGGGAGGTGGACAGGAGGCCATGGAGGTCACCACTACCTCCACCAGGATCGGCAAGTTCGAGGCCAGGTGAGTCAAAGAACCGCCTCTTCGTCGTGGCGCTCCGACCGAGCCGCTCACGCCGTTTTCTTCCCCGCCCTCAGGTTCTTCCACGCGGCCTACGAAGAGGAGTTCGGCAGGGTCAAGGGTCATTTCGGCCCCATCAACTGTGTGGCATTCCACCCCGATGGCAAAAGGTAAGATGGCACGCCCACCCGTGAGTTGGTTTTGTGTGTGTGTGTGTGTGTCACTGCTGACCTTTCCCGTGTGCTCGTTGTTCACAGCTACAGCAGCGGAGGAGAGGACGGATACACGAGGATTCATTACTTTGACCCACAGTACTTTGACTTTGAGCTGGAGGCGTAAACGACGCAGTCAGACTGTCCACTAACCACCCGCCTCTTTCCCCTCATTGAACTGATCTGTAATCAGCGCATTTCTCACCAGTTGCTTCAAATAAAGGTAGAGAGGTTGGGACTGCATCTCAGAGACCAGAGTTTCTGGTGTTTTTTCTCTTTTTTCTCTAACATCACTCTAAGCCTCTTGGAGGCATCCGAAGCGACTTTTGAGACCCGGATCTGTGGAGCGACTGGACCTCAAAACACTCCCACGTGTTACAATTATCTTTGTTTTGCCATTCCACACTTCACCATAAAATTGCTGAATTCAAGTTGTGACTGTGTGATCTGTGAAACGGAAGTATACAGTATAAATTGTATTTGTTAAAGACGTCAGTTTAACTGACTATATGTACGTATTAGTGTAGAAATTGTGGCCTAATGGCGCCCCAGTCAAAAATGTAACGTGTTATAATGCAATGAAAGTTGCTTTGGATAAAAATGTCAACTAAATGACATGTAATGTGGGGTGAGTCAGTTAAGTACATTTTTATATTCAGTGCATTCAACTTTCTTTAGTATCAAATTCAGGGTATTGTAACAAATAGTATGGCAGATGTTTATTTTGTTAAACCATTAAGTCAGAGGTACATTGTTAAAAAAAAAAAAATAAACAGCTCAAAGGTAATTTCTGCTGCATCCTGATGGCTAAAGATCAACACACTGACCAAAAATGTAGAGAAACTTCTCCACTTTGGATCCAGAAATGAAACAAATGTTGACAATTGTTTAATCCAAAGTGTACAAATTAAATCAGGAGAAAATATCAATGACTTTAGATTTTATTAAAAAGTTATGAATGCACATTTCACAAGGTTAAAACTCTAGACAACACATGAAGGGTCCATTTAACCAGCTAGCTCCGCCTTTATGTATCATGGTACAAAATATCCAACGAGTCGCTCACTTCCACCTCTGGAGAGGTTCAAACATTCATAATTCCACGTACAAACGATGCAGGAAGAAAAAGAAACGCACAGACCACGATCACGGGAAGAACCGGTCATGAATTAAAATAAGTTAGAGCACCGATCACAGCCGTATGTACAAGCTAAAGGCGACGTTATTCTAAACATGCATTCAGTGATAAGTTGACGACAACAAGCCAAACAGTTTGTCAATTGCTGGTTATTCTACAGTATCGTAAATAGATGTTTAAAAGAGAAAAGCCTTTTTGCATGTGCATCCCCACGAGCATCTTTAAATGTGTAACAGCGTGACGGGAGAGGTACTGACTCGGGAGCTCTTTCGTGTGGAAGTGGACCCGGTTCTTAGAAAAAGCTGAAGGAGTTGTGCAACACTGTTGATTGGCCGGGCTCGCCCATAAACACACATAATAAAACGGGACTACAAAAAAGGCTCTTATTGTCACAGCAGGAGAGCACAGGAACCCCTTTTCCTTCAGGTCGTCTTCACCTCTTCTTTTGGTCTGGAACAAACAAGAGTTTATGCAACGACACGCTGAAAGAGGGTTTCGCGGGGGGCCAACTTCATTTTGTTGTATATTTTTACAATGACAATCAACATTGTTATTTCTAATGTGGAACTCTTACCCTGATGTGTCCATCTTCTCTTCCTCCTTCTCCTCCTCTTTCACTTCTAAGTGTCAGAGAAATAAACGATGAGCACATTGCGTTTACATTATTATGATCACATTCATCAGCCTAGTGGATAGTCTCACCTTTCTTCTCCTCCCCTTCCTTCTCCTCCTCCTTCTTCACTCGTTTCACCTTCTTGTGGTTGGCTGCGTTCCTGCGGCCTCCTCCCTGCCCCTCCGCCTCGTCCTCAGAGTCAGAGAACTCCTCCTCGCAGGCGATCCTTTTGTCGTGGGCGCGGACTGAAACGCACAAAGACGCACACTTTCATACACGGAGCCCAGACTCCGTCTACGTGCTGGGGCGGCGCCCACGTCCTTCGCTCCACTCACTGGAGACGCGTTTTTCGGGCTCCTCCTCGTCCTCCTCGCCGCTGTCCGGGTGGGGGGCGTCCTCGGGGATGGCCTGCATCTGGACGCCCGGCGCGTGCGGCAGCATGCGGAGGTTCTCGAACAGGCGCTGCTTGATCTTCTCCAGGTACTCGCTGGTGTTCTGGTTGGTCATGTTGGACGGGCTGATGTGCAGCTTGAAGTCGGGCCCGAAGTACTCAAAGTAGTCGTTGTAGGGCAGCTCGTTGGGGATGGACGAGTCCAGGGCCACGGCCGTCTCGTACGTCCAGCAGCGGGCCACGTTGCGGATGGTGTAGCCCCCGCCGCCCAGCATCAGCAGGGGCAGGTTGAAGCCTTTGATGTACTCCACACATTTGGCGTGGCCTTTGATGGTGAGGTTGAAGCAGCCCAGTCGGTCTCCAGAGAGAGAGTCGGCGCCACACTGGAGGACCACCGCGCTGGGCTGGTACATCTCCATGACTTTAGCCATGATCTAACACACGCAGACACACACATTAACGCCTTGGAGAGAAGAGGGATCGTGGCGACTCGATCAAACCCAAATAAGAGCCTCACGGGTTTGAAGATGGCTTCGTAGGACTCGTCGTCGATGCCGTCCCTCAGCGGGTAGTTCACTGCGTAGTATTTGCCCTTTCCGGCTCCGATGTCCTGCAGACAGCGCAGACAATCGAATTACAGCCCACGCACAGAGAAGCTACACAGGTGGTCTTAGAAAGAAAAACAACCAACAAACTGACCCTCAGGTCTCCGGTGCCAGGGAAGTACTCCCCGTACTTGTGGAAGGAGACGGTCATGACCCTGTCTGTTGTGTAGAAGGCCTCCTCCACGCCATCCCCGTGGTGGATGTCAATGTCGATATACAACACCCTCTGGTGGTACCTGGGGAGGAGAGGGCACCCGGTTTAACAACATCAAAGGAAGAAGGCCTCTTACAGCCATACAATTAATAAATTAAACTATTTTTGACCTTCGCTAACTGACATCAGTGCAGCGAAGACAGACAAACTTCACCATCAACTTTCTACCACAGTGTTTTTTTAAAGGACAACAGCAGCTTACTTAAGCAGCTCCAGGATGGCCAGGACGATGTCGTTGACGTAGCAGAAACCGGAGGCCTCGGACTTCTTGGCGTGGTGGAGTCCGCCGGCCCAGTTGATGGCGATATCCGTCTGCTGCTTGTTCAACTTCAAAGCACCGGCTAGAGCGAAAGATACCGTGAAGCTTGAATAGACCTCAATGACAACAACCGTGTGTGGACTGTGCTCCCCGAGCCTTTACTTCCGATTTTTTTTATCTCCTAAATTATGGGTGGGTGTTGTTGGCATAACTCACCGACAGATCCACCTGTTGAAAGCTGGCAAAACTCAAACAGGCCGTCAAACACCGGACAGTCCTCTCCAACATTGACTGCAAGAAAAACCAAAAGAGAAACTCAACGCACCTGAAAAGTAAGAATAGTTGGGCGTCCATCGGGGGGGGAAAGGTAAAAACACTCACATCGCTGCATCTGTTTGCTGTACTCCGACATGTTGTCTGGTCGTATGGACCTCAGGAACTTGATGTAGTCGTCGCTGTGGTATTTCGTCATCTCCTCGCCACTGGCTTTGTGTGGTCTCTGGACGCACGTGAGGAGGAAAGTCACAGCTGACGCCTCAGTATCGGACAGTAAGTTTCACTTACACGCGTACACGGTCATCCAGATATTCAAAGCAAAGTCATGGACAAGGACGGCTAACGAAATTAGGATTACGACGGATCGGACCGTTGGTTTGAAGGTAAAAGAACTCACGTAAATCTCCATTTTCCTGTACAGCCCATAGTTGAGGAGGAGGTTGTGCGTCATGCGGATCCTGTGGGGCTTCATGGGATGGCCCTGGCCGTAGTAATAGTTCCCAACATCCCCTGGAAAGCAAGAAAACGATCCAGGCAAGTTAATATAATATATAAAAATATATATGCAAAAGAAATCTACAGCTGCAATGCAATTTCTATTACTAGATTGAATAAGATGAACCGGTCTCCATACGATTCATCAAGAGGCTGAGTTTGAGAGCTTTAGTCTATTGTTTGGACAATTTTCCAATGACTTAAAATTAAAATCAGAGAAATATAATATAACATGAGATGAGATGATGAAAGATAACATAAAAAATGTGCTGGACTGTAGATGTATTCATGGGATAACGTTACTTAAACTGAGCTAATGTTAAATGCACGGACGTCGGAGTCAATGGTCATACGTGTCAGTCAAGTAAGGAATTAGATTTATAAATTGTTTAAACACACGTTACGATAAATAAATGACTGAGAACATCAACACAAGCTTTACGCAGCATGACGCTCCTACTTGCTACTTTCAAATTAACGTTACAGTGCAAACGATGTCTAACGTTGGCATGAAAGTGTTAAATTTAATACATATTCAAGGAGGGAAATGTATTATTATTTTAATGGTACGTAACGTTTCTCTTTCATACGTTAGAAAAAAAAATAGCCGATGAAGCAGAGAACATCTTCTCGGAAGTTCTTAACAATTTTGGAGAACAATGATGAAATTAGCATCGGGTAACGTCCGGTCTGTGGCTTCTCTATTAACCAGACAAAATACCGAACATATCAACAATTCACAAATCAACAAAGCCTTAAACGAAACTACACGAATTGCTCAACGTATTGAATAACTAGAAACTCACATGAACACCTAGCTAGCAAGCGTTTAGATGCTATGCTTAGCTAGCGTTTAGATGCTATGCTTAGCTAGCCAATCGAGCAAGCTAGCGAATGTTAGCTAGCTGTACCGGCTAGCTAGCATGGTGGTACAGCACGCTTATTCTATTTTAAATACACGTCGAATTTCCTGAACATCTACACACATCTGCAGTCGCTTTAACGGGAAGAAAACGAGGTGTACATGTTGAATATTTACCGTCATAGTAATAGCAAACTTTTTTCTTTGTTCCTTGAGACAGCGCCATTTTCCCCCCCGATTACTCCGCTGTTTAATGCCCACCGGCACCGCTCTTGCACGTAGGGAACCAGCGGTGAGCTCTCGTCGACCAATCACAGACGCCCACCCGCCCGACTGGGAGGAGCCGGTGATACAAACCGAGGACCGCCGAGTTTTTTTTTTTTTCAGCCACAACCAGACAGCGTCTAGACTGGAACCGAACTCAGTGGCACAAGCCCCCCCCCCCCCCCCCCAGGACATTTTAATGTCTTTGAATGTCAGCAAACTGGACAATCAGGGGACGACATAGAAGAGGAAGTCCTTCAGTGTGGCCCGTTTCTGCAGGGAAGTCACTGGCATGCCAATTGAATTGTGCCCAAGGACATTGGTATAAAAGCAAAGTTATTTGAATTAAACGAACCCCAATTTGTTGCCATTTTGTCCTGTTACATTAGTAACCTGGCCTGAACTGGTAAATATTAATATCATTAAAGAAAGAAACATATAGATTGATGGTTTAATCATCCAGCTTAAATCCATTCGCCAATTGTTCCATTGTTGTGACCTTTCAAAAAGCAAAATAATAGATTTCACATGTAAACAACTTATTTTCTTATTCATTGCACTTGATTCATTTATTTCACAAGAAATGATTAAGAAAAATAACTGTAAAATGTTCATTTTCATCAGTTCCCTCTGCTGAGATTTCAAGAAAGCGCCCAGAAATAGAATAATATATCATTTATCTAATCTAGGTCATGGCACATAGAAAAAAGAAAACCACGTACACAAATGCATGTCTCTTGCCAATATATGCACACCTTGAATCCAAACTAAATACATTTGTTTTAATAAAAATGATTCTAAAAGCCTTTACTGTGCTGTTTTACAACGCAGTGCTCAATGAGTGTGAGTATCGCCATATTGATGCAGGCTACACAACAGATTGGGAAACCACACAATAGGCCATCAGCTTCCTGCCGTTGCCCATAACCACCAGCAGGGGGCGGTGTGAGCTCATCTGGGTGTCACTGTCTCCTCCGAATCTCCCTCAGACTCCGGTGCGTTGCTGGATGACAAATGCAGCATCTGTGAGTCGATCAATCAGAGAAAATCATGTTTAGGAAGCAGTGCAAACAACAACAAAGAGGATCAACTAAAGCTCACCGTACCTGCACTATACTGAAGGCATGAGAATGAAGGCTTTTTTGCTTGACTCTGAAGTCACTTACGGTGGAATAAATTCACCCTTTGGGGCTGAAGAAATCGTCTGCTTCAAGAGGCAGAAGGCCGCGTCCATGTGGAGGCCCCCCCCAGCTTAGTTTAAATAATTCATAATCGTTTTGAAGACCGGCTCCAAACGGGCCTCGGATCTCGACTCAGCCCATCAGCATGTGAACTAGGTCAGACCATGTGTTCGGTTGGCCATGTTCAGAAGGCCACTTGCTCGCTTCAAATGCAGGAAATATTGTAGTGGTGCTGGAGGAGGAGGAGGAGGAGGAGGAAGAGGAGCGAGTGGCGGCAGAGGTAATGGTGTTGATCTCAGGTTCACACCACTAATGGAGGGCCAGGGGGGGGGGGCAGGGGGCCATCGTAGCGAAAGCGCCGTTCAATTATCTCAAAACCAGTGTTTCTCATTCTATAGAGAGTCACAAAAGGAAATAATCTGACGTCAAAGATAGTTTATAGTCTTTGCTGGATGATTTAGGTTTCTTCAAGCTCAGGACAGGCCCCTGGAGGGGATTTGTGATATTGGGCCGCACAAATAAGATTGACCCGTCTTGACGTGTTTTGTTTAAATCTGGGCCACAGTGAGCGACAATCCAATGAAGCGTCATCTTGGAGAATAAAAAGACACGACCCAATGAAGCGAAGCCGCGTGTGCCGACCAGCAGCCACTGAGGACGATGCTGAACCATTTGGCTTTAAAAAAGCGGTGTCATGGCGCCGCAAGTGGAAGGACTGACCTCAACATCTGGAACGTTTTGCCTAAAAAATGGGCCGAGGGGGAACCGCCCCCCCCCCCCCCCCCCCTTGGAGTGTTAAACGAGGGAAAATTATTATTTCATTGTTTGGTTTGTAAAAAAGGAGAATGTGTTTATGCATCCGTTTAAAAGTTGCTTTAAAATGGAGTTTAGGGTCAAAAATGGAAGGAGGCGGCTGCTATTAAGCTCATTATTCTTTCATTTGTCTTATCAAAGCGATGTAAGACGACGCGTGTAATAATCAGAATGTACAGTCCTGCCGCTGCTGCTGCTTTTGAAACGCGTGCGTGGTGCGACGCGAGTAACCATGGAGACACGCACACAAACGAGGCCGGTAACCAACATTTATTTACCATTATCAACTTTACAATAAAACCAGAAACATCTGTCGACATTAGCAAAATAAAGAACAGAAATCAATCCAATGTATTTACAGAGACAAAGCAGATTCAGGCTCACATACGACAGGTAAACAACTCTGCTTCATATCAAACCGCAACAGTGAACATAGCAAGCTTAAGTGTTCTTTTTTTTTTTTTTTTTCATAGTAAGGTAAAAATCAAAGTTGTCGTCTATTTTTTTTTTTTCTTTAAACAAACAAGTAATAGCTTCTCTGAATCTTTAAGATGCTGCTCTATAATACACCACAAAATACTTCAAATTTGGGTTAAAATATAGGAATGTAAAAAGTTGGCGAGTCTCTTCATTTTCTGATTTCATTTTTTTTTTCTTTTGCTCTATCAACAGTCATTTCAAGTGGTGGTGGTGTCCTAGGATCTAGCTTCTTTCCTTCAGCGAGGAGGCATCTTCATTTGCACAATTCTTCTTTTCGGGTCAGGGGAGGTAGGGGGGGGGGGGGGGGGGGTGTGTATAGATGCTTTGACTCCATCCATTCTTCATCCGGCTTTGCTTCGTGGTGTCATCAGCTCGCGTTCTACCCATTTTTTCTTAAATTCCAATTTGGCGCCCGGCGCCCGGCCCACTTAGTCCGGGTCCGGGTGCGGAGCAGTGACCCGGGGAAGTGATCTAGTGAATCTAGTCTGTCGTCTGGTTGTCACGACAACAAGTGGCACGTCGAAGGAGTCTCTCACATACATGTGTATATATTTACATATACATATATCCATATACATATGTATACATATACATATACACATATATATATAAATATATATATGCTATTAAATTCTCTCTCTTTCTCTCTCTCTCTCTCTCTCTCTCTCTCTCTCGAAAAAAAGGTTCACCCAGTTCATTGTGAGCTTCAGGTACAATCACTCTTTCTTTTCAGAGGGGGCCGGGGTCGAGCTGCTCTCCTCCGTCGGTTTCGTGGCCTCGGGGGCCGCGGCAGCTGCCTCCTTGGCCTCCTCCTTGGGGGCCTCCTCTTTAGCCGGCCCCTCCTCCGCCTTCGGGGCCTCGGGTGCCGCAGCAGCAGCAGCGGCGGCGGCGGCGGCAGGGGCGGCCTCCTCCTTCACCTCCTCCTTCTTTTCTTCCTTCTTCTCCTCCGCCGGAGCAGCAGCTCCGTTCTCGGCGGGCTTCTCCTCGGAGGGGGTGGCGGCAGTGGCGGCGTCCGGGGTGGCTGCGGCGTCGGCGGCCGGCGCTTCCTCCTTAACGGCCTCGCTCTTCTTGGTCTTCTTCAGGTTGAGTTTGAAGTTGAAGGACTTCTTCAGGGCGAACTTCTTCTTCTTCTTTTTGGGGGTCTCCTTGGCCGCGGCCTCGCCTTCGGGTTTGGCCGCCTCTCCGTCCGCGGCGGGCGCCGGCTCGATGGCGTCCCCGGCGGCGCTGGCCTCGGGCTCCTTGGCGGCATCGGCCGAGCCATTGGTGGCGGCAGCATCCCCGTCGGGCTTTGTGGAGACATCCCCGTTGGTTTTCACATGTCCATTCTCCTGAAGAAAAGAAGAAGAAAAAAAAAAAGGTTGACACCATAAGTCATCAGTCTCCAAACCGCACGTTTAAAACCACCGCCGATGCATGAAAATCGAAACGAGGCTATTTTCAGAGGGAGCATTTGTCGTCTATTCCCCGGGCGCGGCGTCGTGCTCATCAATTAACCACCGTGTCGCGCGGCTCCGAGGCGACGCCTTGCAGTACCCGGATGTGGCGACAGGCGGCGGTGGCGCCTCGCGGACGGGCCGCGGCGCCAGACACACAGACACGCATCGGCTCAACAAAGAGCGGAGCTCATCGATAGAGGCATGAAACCCCCCCCCCCCCAGAAGAAGGAGGAAAAAAAAAAAAAAAGTAAAATGAGTAATCCTGAACCGATGCAATCAGAAAGCTGGTACAATAAACCCGGGTTAATAACGTGTAATATCAAACAGTCATAACGATGCCATTAAACTGTTGTTGCTCATATGACATTTTTGGAAAGCGAAGTGGTTGCCCAGACGACAGCCAGCCTCGTCCTTTTAAACAGGGAGGGGTCGTGCCTACGTGCGCTCGAGCCGACCCCCCCCCCCTCCCATTCAATGCCTGGCACTATCAACCACGTTGGGCGGATTGGGGGTTAAAGCTCGTTCACAAATAATTAAAAATCAATGGACTTCATCTCAATTTTTTTTAATTTACGATAAATAACAATTATAGATTATTTTGTTTCTTAATGGGGGGGGGGGGGGGATCCGCAGAAGACAGCAATACTAAATAAAAATAAAACACCTGCCTTGCCCCCCACCCCCTTCAAAAAAAAATGTCCTTACAATCAAGTTGCATCGATCCGGCGTCGACTGAACGGTGTGAACCACCGCTCCCTATTCGCCAGATAACGCGCATCCCCATTGATGAAGAGTGAAGGTGTGTTACCTGTCCGTTGGTTTTGACAGCTGCGGCCCCCCCGGCGGCGCCCGCCTCCGCGGCCCCGTCTCTCCTGGACACCTTGGATCCCATTGTCTTCGACGCGGTCTGGGCGAGTCTTCCGAAGGAAAAGGCGAAATTAGAAAAACTGGAGGAGAAAAAAAAAAAAAAAAGGAAGAACGGCTGCGAGTTAATCCGAGCGCCCCCCCCCCCCAGGGAGAGTTACGGGTCCACCGGTGGAACGAAGAAGAAAAGTGTCGCTTTGGGGATTTGGCAGTTTTTTTTCTTCTTCTGGTCGTTCAGGTACTTCCCCTCGGTGGCTCCTGTGGTCGGACTTGTCACCCCGCTGGAGAGAGACCCTTCTAAACCCAACACTGGTTGAACGCGACGCTTCAGCGTACAGCGGGTCCGAGGCGCCGCCCGTGGGCGGGGCCCGCTCGAGCTCTGGCCAATCAGAGGACGGCCCAGCCAGCTCTGGCCAATCGAGCCTTTACACTCTATGTCGTCCCCCCCGCAGCAATGAAATCAATTTACTTCAGCGCAAAACTGTGTTTTTAGGTGGTTTTAGTGAAAGTATGTTTTAAATTTAAGATTTTTTCTCTCCCTTCATCAGTGTGCCTTTTACCGTGCGCGTGCTCTTCTACTTCCGGTTTTGGTTGAGCATTTAGTCAAATGTGGAGAATGTCAATCAGACGTGTAGCAGGTTGTATGCAGGTTGAGGACTAATTAAACAATGCCTTGCTGTGATCGTAGTAATCCTTGACAGAATGAGTTTTGAAGCAAACTCCACCACCTTCAGCAATTTACATCATCCAGGTCGATGGAAACGCTGTGAATAAATGGCAATGGTTTCCATTAAGCCTGCAACCAACCCTTCTGTTTATTATTCTACTACTACTGTATTTTCGTCTGTAAATGGCGGAGAGACGACTTTGGCTTACAGTCCAACACACAGCATATATTGAATATGCTGGAATTCCAGAGTAAGACAATGAGAAACAGCAAGCTCTTATTTTCTAAAAAAACAAACAAATGCTTCAAAATAAAGTCAAAATTTGGTTTGTAATTATCTGATGGTTTCGGTTTCAGGTTACAGTAATCCTCTCCATTCATTCAATGAAGTAATGCAACAGTTTAACTTTTGAGTATTTGTTAAGGAAGTTTCCCAGTGTGTCACTTCTGGTTTCAATAGCGCTGAACATGTCGAAAGATCCCAAATCCCTCTCTGATTCAGCATTTAGTCACAGTCTTTCAAAAATCTAATACAACACGTGTTTCCAGAAGAAAATTCAGTTTTTATACATATATATATACAGTATATATATTTATGTACCATACGTAAGTATGCAGAAACAAGACCTCTGGCCATACGACTCAACATGTGACCAATTTCCTTTGGCTGTGGCCGTCCAGCTAGCATGCCAATTATTCGAATAAGTGAGTTATGGTGGTCATGAGATCGCGGTCACGGATGTCTCAGACATAAGGTCAAAACACCTCACAGGACCCGGAGTCTTTACGGAATACAACGGCTGAAACGTTCGCCAGAAAGGTTCAGAAAGGAAACGTGGAATTGAAACATCACTGTAGAGTTTATTGCGGCTGCTTTCCCACTTCTCCACCCTTCTCTTCCCCATCCACCCGTTCTCCACCCGCAGGAGCAGCTGAGCTGAGAGGCGAGTCGGACCTACTTTCGTCAGACAATGGTGAATACGCGTGGAGTCCATTGTGGGCCCGAGGACACGGGGTTGGGGGGGGGGGGGGGGGGGGGGTCACCGTCACACGGTTCTCCTCATGGCTTCCATGACTGGAAGTTGTTGTTCACTTCCCGCTTGTCAACAACATACCAGCGGCCCAGATATGTCGACGTGACCGCCGCGCACATTCCACCTGATCGCCTTCCTCGCGGCAGCCCGTGGAAGCCCGAACACCTCGGGGTCGCAGGGGGGAGGAGAAAAGACGCGAGTGCTCGGAGGTCACGGGCGACCCGCCCCTTGGTGGGCCTTCGCGGGAACGTTTGGAACGCCGGAAGCCTGCAGCTCTCCCGAGTCACATGGTCAAGTCAAACGCAAAACTTTAGCCTCGTCGGAGGAACCAGCAGAAGTCAAAAGGCCGTGTATGCATCAGCTGTTTTGTTGTTGTTGTTGTTGTTGCAGGTTTCTATTCTTACAGACACTTGAATGTGTAGAAAATATCGCTGTCATATTAGGGTCTCGTCGTCACCACTCGGTCACCACTCGGCCCCCGCGTAGAGCGCGTGGCACGTGTGCGTCCGTGTGGGTCCGCGTGCCACACATAAGGGGGGGGCATTGTCGAGGGACCAGCCAGCGTCGACACATAGACACACATTATTATGCGATACAAACACAGGGCACACAAAGCCAGGCAGGGCATCAGCTGTGACAGAGAGGACTCTGTGTGTGAGTGTGGGGGCGGGGCGGGGGGGGGGGGGGGGTATGATAGAGCTGGGGCCTCAGATTAAAGAAGGGGCCGGTGGAAGACACCCAGAGGTACCGTGGACGCAGTCACATCATTGTTTGGACAAACGGCGTGCTGATAGCTGAGTGATAGCATCAGGTGTGGTCAAGGTGTGTGATAAGGAGAATACCTCGCGATAAGAAGGGGCATCGGGGGGGGGGGGGGGGCATTCTGAGGATTTGGAGGTAGAAGATGTAGATAAAAATGGAGCCAGAGCAGAAACATTTGAGGATTGATGTGTCGTGTGGGGAATCCATGCTGCACGTCATTCAGTGGCTTCGTATTAGCTAGACAGCTAGACTTCTTTTATGCCCCACAGTTTGGCCTCAATTCACTTCAAATCGTTTGTCTCATATTTTTCATTCTCTTTGTTGCCGTGAAATGTGAGAAAAACACTTTTCTTCCATAAATACCGCATAAAAACAACGGTCAGTAATCGATACACCAATTGGGTTTTGGTGTATGTGGAAAATAAGATCTGTGGTTAACAGAATCTGAACGTTTTATTCTGTGACTCATGTGTAAATAAATACCCCCCGTTGTGACTTTAAGTAAAAAAAACAGATTAAAAGTTAAACATTTTTAACAAACACGCGTGTAAATGATTTATAGCCTTATTACGTTGGCTGTTTCATTTTTATGAACGTCGTGACATTAGTCATTTGTTATTAATCTTTGGCCTTCTGCAGGTAAACAGGTAAAGCATAAATGGCTTTTAACATTCCCCTGAGGAAGTCACCTAACTCTCCCCATGTGTGCTCTACTGACTGAAGGTGTGTCGGCGAGGTGCTTTCCAACCGGTGATGTCATGGTTATATGGGAAGGTGGGGGAAACTGAAAGTGTGGTGTCATATTCACAAACAGCCACCGACGTGAATCAAATAGTTCGGTCTCCATAGCAACCTTCTGAAACAATGCGGAAGGGTTTCTAGTTAAGGTTAAATGCGGGCGCTGGGGATTGAATAAAGGAGAAATGATATTCTCCAAAGGTATTTAGTATAGAATGTCCGCACATGGCGGCCATCTTGGTACGGGCAGCTGGCTCACCCGTAACATTGTGTTGGTAGTGGTACATTTTTCAAACGGTTTGGTTTGTAATAAACGTCACAGATGTAATTATGACATTACATACTTGTATGCACCAACCAAGATGGCCGCCATGTGCATACGCGGACGAGACATCTAGCCTTTTTATATAGCTATGCCCCCCACCCCTCCCCCACCCCCCTCCCCCGCCCATTGATGGTGCCGGTTGGAGATCGACGTTTCTTCGTCCAGACTTCATCCCTGGGTCGCTGTTACCTGCCCCCAGGGCATTTATCTCATGGTAGTGGTAGTTCATTCATGTCACGTACTTCTTTTAACTTATGTATGACCCCCCCCCCCTCCTCCTGCTTCACACACACACACACACAGTGAAGCCGTGCATCCCTGGATGTTGGGCGGCGGGTCAGCTCCGTCTCCCTGAGGCAACGTTGTCCTGTGCTTCTTCATCCTCCCCATGGGTGAGCCTCATGAGGTAGCAAGAGGCAACAGGGGCAAAGGATTATGGGTAGGAAATCAGCAGCGATTGAGGCGATCATCCGTGCTTAGTGAATACTCATTACGGACGGTGTCAAATCAAACAAGGAATTACATATTTGTGTGACAAAGTACTGTTTTTTTTTTTTTAAAGCCTAGGGTCCCTGCCTTGGATTATAAACGGCACTTTTAATCAAAGCCGCGGCCAAATATCCCTCGAGTGCTTCCCCAATCGTACATAAGCAGCGATTCCCAGACCTGGCGGAAGGGACAATAGACAGCATACGGCTCAGCGTTTGAGCGGACAGATGTCCGCGCTGGACAAATACCGAGCAGGAAAAGAAAAATAATCACCGCATTAGCTTTTCGGCCCCAATGGCCCCCAGGGTCAGATTTAGGGGCCCAAAAAAAAAACGGTGCAAGGAAATGGCGAGGTGGAGCTCTGCAGCACACCCGTCTCTCGTTAAATGTCAGCTAAGTAGGTCACATTAGCATGTCGTCTCGAGCGGCGGCCCGGTGCCACGCAGTCACGGGCGGTTCGGCGTCCCAATGTGACACTGAGCGGGGGAATCGTGGTGAAAAAAGTCCACACGAGCCCATTCAGAGGGTTTCGGTGCTTTCCCTCCACTGCTGAAAGACTCAGTTGGACCCACGGAGCGCGCCGCCGAGCGCATTATCAGCGTTTTACTTTCACTTTCAGCCCACCTCGGGTCAGAGAGGGGGGAATCCTTCCGGGGATTTCCGAGTAAAGGTCTACAGTGTAAATACCGTTGTACAGAGGAGACATTAGACACCCCCCCCCCTCTCTCTGTTCTTTGTGTTACATAAGACCTCATTTTGAAATGGGTCTACATTATCAGGATATAAAGCCTATTTTGTAATAAATGTGGAATTTCAGCCTTGCCGTTGCCCAACAGTGTAGAAATAACTTGACTCAGCCTTCCAGTCTGTCTTTGTCTAACATACTGTACACACACACACACACACACACACACACACACACGCGCCTGGCACATGGAGCTCCTGAAATGGTGTCAGCCCAGTATAAATCCTTTTTGACATATGAGCGTGCCAGTGACCTTATTACCATGACAACGGTTTCTACGGGATAATAACGTTGTGGCAATGCTGACACAATATGACACAACAGCGCGGACACTCATTGTGCGATGTGTTGCTGAGGGGTGAACCACTCGCTTTATTACTCTCCCTTCTCTTCCGTGTGTGTCTGTGAGTGTGTGTGTCTGTGTGTGTGCGTCTGTGTCATAGATTGTGTAGTGGATTTGGAGGGAAAGCGTCCTTCCAGCTGCTTTCAAAACATGATTGATATAAAGGTAGGTCAGGCCTATCTCTGAGCTCGTGAGCGCTCACTTCCTGTGTGTGTGTATGTGTGTGTGTGTGTGTGTGTGTTTGTGGTTGTGTGTGGGTGTGTGTGTGTGTGCATGCATCAAATCTGCGTACACCCACGCGAGAGTCCGAAAATAAATGCTTCTTCTTTCCTACACGTGAGCGCATTCAGCAGAACGGAACAACGCATCCACCCCCCCACCCCCCTCCCTCCCTCCCTTTTCCCTTTTCCTGCCTCCTTCGCTTCCCTCCGCGCGTCCTGAGTGGGAGAGACAGAGGATGTCGGCGGAAAGAAGGGGGGACCAGGAACACCGAGGGGAGAGGGAGAGAATGTGCAGCTCTGCATGCTACTGGGACCCAACAAATGCGACTTCGAGGGAGACTGATGAAAGGGGGGCGGACAGGAAGAGCCGAGCGCCCAGTGTGGCAGCTCAGCCGGATTCATGTGGTGTTATCGAAGGGGTAGCTCGTATTTTCCATGCAGATCTGTGAATGTGGCCATTGTTCTTCTTCATTCTTCTGATTCCAGGCAAACCAGCAAGTAAATGTTTGTTCCTCGAAACCAAAACTATGAGGTTCACGCTGGAATCCACTCAGGAAGCCGTCTCTCATTCACTCCACTCAATAAATGAGTACAATAGTATTCGTTATGACAAGAGACAAATGAGATCGGTGAACTTTAAGCGATATTGGGGGCGACGGTGGTCGGCGGTTCAAATCCCGGCTACGCCGTGTGCCATGTGGCGGTGTCCCCCGAGCAAGACACCTTGCCCCCAATTGCTCCCCAGGCAAAAATGTAACGCATGGGTTATAAAGCGTCAGCTAAGTGACACGTGATGTGATGTAATATTGGTGGCCAGCACCGCATTCACTTCAGCCTGACCTACTTTGACTGTGTTTGGCTGAATTACACACCGGCGCGGGTTTAGAGTCAAAGTTGTTTATCGCGCGGTTGATGAGTCAGAGATGGAACGCGGCGAGAGGAGAGAGGGGAGAAGGAGTGCTGATGAACGGCACACTGACCCACTGGTGTGAGACACACACACGCGTCCTCATTGAGACCCTTGTGACCCACAGCTGCTCGGCTTCAGAGCCACGGTTTTTTAGTTTAGTTTTTGAGTTTTTTAATTAAGCGCCGAAAGAACGGCTTCTGCTAGTAGCTCGACTGCCTGCTGTTAAAGGTGACAAAGTAGTGAACAAAAAAAAAGGAAAAAAAGTGAGTGAGAGTGCAGATGTTTCACCAAAGAACCTTTGGATTGGAGGATTATTTCATTCTTTCATTATGATTCTCTACCTGTGTTCCAGGCTCAGGTTCCAGGTGTTTGCTCTTCTCTTTAACTTGTTGCCCTCCTTTGATTTCATCCTTTCTTGCACAACAACGACAAAGGCACCAAACAACCACGCGGTGACATCATCCCTGCTGTGGACTGTCGGCATAGTCGACTAATCAAGTGGATCTGAGACATTATGCGTGAAAGGGATATGGATCTAATGAAAGGCTTCCAGGGACATATCAGCGCTGCGAGTGATGGACGCATTCCCTGCACCCAAAAAAACCAAAAAAAACCCCACATGACCCATAACCGCGGGGGGGGGGGGGGAGAAGAATCACACGCACATGCACACAGAATGAGGATGTGGTGCGACCGAGCGGCAGTGACAGGCCACGGCGAGAAGGCCCGGCTGAGCGTACGCTCGCTCCGCCTCTTTAAAAAAAAAAAACGTGTCTGTGGTCCCACCTGTTTCCTATTTAAGTCCTATTAGTATTTTTGTATCTGTGACTCTGATGTGAGTTGCTCGGAGATCATTCGGGGGGGGGCGGCGTGGAGCATTCCGGCACTTCATTTTTTAGGGGGAATGGACAGAGGAGGGGAAAAGGCGTTTGAGTCCACAGCGCTGCTGACACGAGGTGGGGTGGGGGAGGGGGGGGGGGGGGGGGGGGGCGAGGCAGTCAGCTGTTGAACCCAAGACACAAAACCACATCCGCGGCCTGAACCCGACACAGAGACCGCCGGCGGGTCACGCCCCGCTTCCAAAGAATTCGGAGAATCGGCGTCGTTCTCCCAACTAGGCGAATTGGTCCGTCATGTGGTCGGTGCGGGTGTGACGCAGTGAGGTCAAACGTGGGTGACAAGGGCGGGGGGGGGGGGGGGGGGGGAGAAAACAGGGCAACGCCGCCGACAGTGGACACACACACACAGACACACACATGGACTTTGCCCTCCCAGCACACCCTCTAGGCTGGCACATGGAGCGGTGGGGGGGGTGGGAGGCTGCATGCCCGAGGATGAGACTAAAAAAGAGAGAGAGAGAGAGAGAGAGAGAGAGAGAGAGCAATCCGCGGATGGCAAGATGGCCGCCTGCCTCTCGCACAATCCCGCCAAATTAAAAGACAACATGAACGCGTCGGCTCGCATGGAGACATCAGATCGCTCTGAACACACTGCGCCTGTTGGAAAAATCCCCCAAATGACTCCTGGCGGATGGTTTTTTTACACTGGAAACGCTTTCAAAGCTCAACACAGATTGTGCACATTAAAGACATCTAGGATCTGATCTCCAGGCACAATATGTGCACTGCATAGCATTTTTTTTGTGGGGGCATGGGAGTGTGGGGGGGGGGCTTTTGCGACAAAGGCTAATGATCCCATAAACATACATGGGCTACTGAGACGAGAGGAATGAGTCGGTAATCAGCAGAGACAGAGGGGAGGGGGAAAGGGGGGGGGGCGCAGTGTGGAGAAGTGTTGACCTAATTCTGTGCAAATGGCTTCTCGTGGGACAGAATTGATGGTGTTTCACATCGCGACGCCTAAGACTGAGTGTGCGCGCGTTGAGGTTGTGCAGACTCATGAAATCTATGACACCCGGTATGGGGTGTGGATATTTTTTTTTTTTCTCTTGTTACGAGTTTCTTTTGTGTTCGGGGCAGGAGTCCTTCAGAAAGGAGTAAATGGAGAAAATGCAAAGGAAACTCAGACATTTAGTCAAACATATTGAGCATTTTAAGTTCTTTTGTCTCCTCTCCCTGTCTCTCTCTGTCTCTCTCTGTCTCTCTCTGTCTCTCTCTGTCTCTCCCCGTCTCTCGTTACCTGTCCCCCGAGTTGACAGAATCATACGTGGCACCAATTACCCCGGTCTCGGGCCTGTCAGCTGCAGGAGAGCAGAGCCGGAGGAAGTCAAGAGGACAGCTGAGCGTCTCCTTGCCCTCCTCGCTGGGGTTCGGAGGCTGAGGCTGCGCTGATGGGGACACACGTGTCTGATCCGGAGTGTGAATCTGTGTGTGTGTGTGGGTGTGTGTGTGTGTGTGACATTAAGCCCAGACGGAGGCTAGCAGGTTAGCATCGTCATTGGTGATCACAGCTTTTAGCTGTTTTTGCCATTCAAATATACCTCTAACACACATACGTCGAACTTGCCGCGCCGTCAGCGAACCCTCCCCCCCCCCCCCCCCCCACCCGCCCCCGTCAGCCGTACCGATCGCCAGTGGCCCGCGTCCCGTCGAAGTGGGGCAGGATCTGGCCCGGACCTGAAATGGGTTTGACCCCCACCCCTGCAAAAAAGATTAGGAGTGTGCAGTTCTTTTAATGGATCACATGTTAGAGATTTATGGTAATGTGAAACTGATCAAAGTGCAATATTTGAATAGGATTCCACAGAAACCAATCATAAACATGATGTTTTATTACTGTTGTTCAGCCGGACTTTGGAGCGCCGTGACAGTCCTTCCATTGTTGTTTCAATTGTTTGGCACTGAAGGTGTGACAATAAAAGACTTTTACTGTTTGCTGTTTGCAGACCAATGTTCATTGGTGGTGAAAATCTCGATCAACGTCCATCAAGGCCGCGGCCTTTTGCCTCTGCGTGTATGCAAATGACATGCAATGATGCGACATGTGTGTAAATGGCATGCAATGAAGTATTGAAGAATTGGCTTTATAATGGGTTGTAAAGAGAGGCACAGCGAAACTACAACAAAATACTTCTGCATTCCAAACGGAGTGTCTATTTTTGAAGGGCACCCACCAGAAGTGAAGGAAGGGTCTTGATCCGCTGCCGGCGATCAACAGATGGCCGATTAGCATTTCCAAATCTGTAGTCAAACTCTGTAATGAAATGGGGAATGATTGGAATTCAGCAAGAGACTTTATCAGCTCGACTCTCTCTCCCTCTCTCTCTCTCTTTCTGTTGCCTTTCCTCCTGTTGATTACCAAGTAAAACATCCTTCTGATGGCTCATTGATCGCCCTGCTAGCTTTAAACAGAGCGTATTTATGGCTGCGTGCCCGTGGAAAGACGCACTCGAGAGCAGTGCAATTTACTCCTCCTTTCACACCGCCACCTCCTCCTCTATAACACTCTCTCTCTCTCTCTCTCTCTCTCTCGCCTTCTGTCTCTCCATCTCGCTCTTCCGTATCCATTTCCAATCAGCTAAAATTCCCCGGGCAGGGCGGAATAATGTGTCATCGTTCACTATATCAAGTGCATGTGGACGCACACACACACACACACGAGCGGGTCCTATCCTGTAATGTCATTATGGCACCCACTGAGTCAAATTACACTGAATCAATAGGTCTTGTTTATCTGTTGGGGGCCTCCTTGCTCTCAATTACAGCCCAGGGGAACGTCTAGGGAGGGGAGCACGTGTGCGCCTGCACCTATCAAAGCATGCATGCATGCGTGTGTGTGTGTGTGTGTGTGTGAGGTCTCTTTTTAAGATAGCCCCGGCTTCATCAGCGGCCTTCGGGCGAGTTGCCTCCCCCCCCCCTTTTTTTGCCGGCTCTGCATTGGGACGAGAGGGCAGCAGCATCGGAGCAGACATTGCCGATGGGCAGATAAGCTAATTGACTCCCCCCCCCGACTGTGTGCGTGAGGAGGCCCATTGAGATGCAGCCCCGGCGTCTGAGGCGCCGCCACGCAAACAATGAGGAGAATGTTAACGACGGGCTTCTCTTCGGCTGCGAGGCAAACAGCGCAGCAGCCCCAACGTCTCTCTCTCGCCGTCCATTCAGCCAAATGATCCACGCGGCCCGGGAGACGATTCTGTGATGAACATTCCTGGAATAGCGAGCGGTTTTTGCATAGCGCGGTCAGCGTAGGCAGGCGTATCCGGATACCCGTGACCGTTTTGTTTTTCTGCAAAATGTTGACTTTGGCTGCTGTCTCCCAACCGCAGGCCTGTGGAGACAACCTGCTCGCTCCACTTAGCCACACCCCACCCCCCCAGAAAATTTCTGATAATTAATGACAATAAACCATCCTAACAGAGCACTGCTTTCATTCTCATCCAGTTAAAATGGAATTAATAGAAATAATAGAATTGCTCAATTGAGCCGATCAAATCGATTCTCCACACCGCAGTGAGAGCCACCGACCTGCCGGCCGAGCAGCTCGCCGCCTCTTCAACCGATTCATCCATCCCTTTTTCATGCTCTGCTGTGATTGGCGGGGGGGGGGGGGGGGACACTGAGAGGAATCTAATCCAGATGTTCAAAGGGCTCGCAAGGCTTCGCCACAGCGGAGCAGAAGTCTCCACCCGCTTCACGCTTCACATCCGGCGGCCTCTTGCCACCCGGTGGGCGGCTTTTTGACCTTTGTTCTTTGACCAGCAGAACCCTTCACTCAGGTCGCAGGTCGATGGAGAGCAATGTGTTGCAGGAGTGGCTGCAGTGATTGACAGCTAAGACGGTAACTAAGAGGGTCACTATGACACTTGCGTTGACACTACAACAGACCGGCAATTAGCACACTGAACACAGACCAGATAGCCAATTAGAGCGCCGCTGTTAAACCCCTCCCCCCACCCCCTTGTATGGAAACGAGGATGGGAATTTGTAGAAAAGCACTCAAGAGATTGCAGAAAGTATCGGCAGCAGATTTCAACAAAATGAATGAGAGCAGGATGAGGACCGGAAGGCTCCAAATTATGAGAGTGGGACGACAGCGGAGTGATGAAGGAAGGGGTCGGGAGATGGAAAACCAAGAGGCAAGGCGCGGGACGAGAGTGTGAGGGGGTGGAAACACAGCAGAAGAAGCAGAAGAAGCAGAAGAAGAGGAGGAGAGAGGGCGCGTCCACATGAATGTCTCATATACGTACAGACGCGTGTATTTATAGGGCGTCTTTGAGTGCGGGACTGTATGCAGGTGCAGACTCCAGGCAGTCCTTTTGATCGCACAGATGAGAACGCGTGTGTGTGTGTGTGCGTGTGTGTGCGTGTGTGTGTGTCTGCACGGGGAGGATGAGTTCAGCCGCAGAGACCTGATGAAGACTCTGCCTTGCGGTGAATTTGGAGCTCACATCACACTTGATCACTTGTGTGTCATGGCACAGCGTGACATGTCCATCACTTGCACGCACATACGTACACACACACAATCCTATCTTCCTTCTGTCCATCATGCTTCACTCGTCACATTTATTCATGTTGGGTAATCTCAGCACGTCACACTCTCAGCTGCTTGATGGGAGCCGTGGCTTTTAGTGGAGACTGAGTACGTTTCTGGTAATGGGATTGAGCTCCTGATGGGAAATCCAGTCACATACGTGGAATTTCCTCCTTTTTATTTTTCAGTCATGAACCTCTTGAAAAATATCATTAGCTCTTAAACAAAGTTTCTCAAGTGATGAATAACTGGAAGTTTTAGATCTCTGTTTTAATTCTAGTGTTTTAGTTGAATTATTTTTAGATAAATGATGTTATTAATTATTTACACTATTTTGGACATCTTAGAAATGGTCGTGTATTTAGAGGAATATTTCATTTGTGAATCTAATAGCCAATTTTTATCCAATAGCTTTAAAGGTCACGAGGTGACGCCTCATATTTTGATAAATAATAAAACATTTTTTAAACCTCTAACATCAAACAACAAGTTCCATGTTCTCTGTTATTTGTGTTTTTATGAAAGCCGCTGTGTTTCTTTTGGAAAGACTTAGTCCAGGATTTTGTTGTTGAGTACTTAGTTCGGGGGAATAAGGAGTTTAAATCTTCTTTTAACTCTTGGTAAGAAAGTTAAAGACGGTATTTCACAATAATGTCGGCTTTCACAGAAATCCTTCCTCCCGTCCTGGTGAGACTTCCTTGAGACTTTGGGAGACGTGTGTTGTTGAGGATTCCCTTTCTCTTTCTTATCCTGTGTTTACGTCTGGTCTCTCCCTCCTCTGCCCCCGTATCGTCCCCTCCGTCCGTCTCCCGTCCCGTGTGTTGACTCGCTGCAAGGTCTGTCTGTTGACCCAGAACATAAACAGTGGAACGAACGCGCGGGTCACTGTCAGGGTCACTTTCTCCCCCCCCCCCCCCTCCTACACTTTTTCCCCCCCGCTGGTAATGACAGGTCTAGACATGCTTGATTGGGATTAAGGCCCGGGAAGAGCCTTCAGAGCCGGGGGCGGGAGGGGGGGGGTCAAGCTGGGAGGAAGGCGGCTTTGGCCTGGACCTCGGGGGGGCCTGCGGTGGGCACCAGAAGGCCCACATGGAGCTTTCTGGAGGTTATGTTAAGGGGTCTTGGAGAGGGAGAGCGGTAAGAATGCAGTGGACTCGTTGGAGCTCCGAGGGCTCCGAGGAGACCGGAAGTCTACAAACTGAAGTGATTTTAATGTAACAAGGGTGTGAATGAAAACTTGCGGAACTTAACAACGCCTAAAAAGAAGCAGGAGGAGCCTTGGCTTCCAGCCAGGTGTGACTCTGTGACAAAAAAATGGACTGAATTATTGAGTATTTTCCTGAATGAGAAGTAAACAACCAACGCAAATGCAATGCATTCAATGTACAGCCATGACGTTTTAACCCGTCCACCTGCGTGTTTATTGACTCTTTTCCGTTTCAGGTGAATGCAAATCGAAGGTAAAGGACACCTGAGGCTGTTGCTCACTCCGCTGGGCATAATAAAGAGGCCAAAACACCTCCCCAGAATAACTGGAAAACAGCATCCAGCAGGGGGGACAGTTCAGAATGGAACCCGCCATGGATCCAGGGTGCTCCAGAGAGAGGCTGACCTTGGGTGGGATGCGTGTGGCACTGGAGATACGGAGCAAAGGGGGAAGGTTAACGTGAAGGAATAATATCGACTGTTTATCAGCAACATGCAGACAAAAAGGCACAAGATAACACACCAAACCAAAATTTACGTGCCAAGTCTGTCATTCGGACGGAAGTTCAAACGTTTTGTTTCCGAGTGGTTTGAGGCCGTGATGTAGGTTGCAGGTGTGGAACAGCTGTGGTGTTTGTGTTAGATGTGAACGGCTCAGGCTTAAAATCAGCACGTGAACGAGGTAAAATACAGAAGAATGTGGCACGAAAAGACAGTCAGACTTTTTCTTCATTCTGTTTCATTCCTGTTCTTTTTCTTTTCTTTTTGTGCATGTGAGTCCAAAATGACTGATGCAAAAAAAACAATGTTTTCATTTATCCCCTTCTTCTTCTTCTTCTTCTTCTTCTTCTTATTAGCACCGATGTAGCTGCAACAAAAAAAATGTAATTAACGAGTACTTCTTCTAGGGGAGCGCCTGGTGTGTAAATGTGTAAATGTAACACACACCGGGAGAGACTCACACCCACGGGTTCCCTCCCTCATTCACAGCCCCCTTTCTCTCCGACATGTAAATGCGTGCTAATGATGTCATTAACATCCTGACGAGTGCAAATGGGGCGACAGATTAACGCACCGACGGGGGGGGGGGGGGGGGGTGGCTTCAACAGGGCGAGTCGCTCCTCTTTGACTTTGAACTTTGACCCCGTTCTCGGGCCTGCCCCCCCCCCCCCCGGGGTGAGTGTCTCTGCGGACGTGTGCTCGTTAGTCCTCCCTCCCTGAGTGAACCGAGCGACGGATCCTTTCGCCTCTCGTCCCACTCGCCTCACGACGAGCTCTTTGACGTCTCGTTTGACCCCCGCCATTGCGCCGCGTCCCCTCCCTGCGCCTCCATCCCCCTTCGGGCTGACGCGGTCACATGCTTTCGCCGCACTTGCATCATGAGCTCCCACACACACACACACACACGCACACGCGTGTCTTCCTTTGGGTGTTTAAAGGAGCAGTGGAAGAGTTAACCTTTGACATGGAGGCTGCGTGGTCACCAGGGTCGGCGAGCTTCTTGTAGGGTTTTCGACAGGAATCGATGGGGAACCCTGAGGGTCTCGTGTAGTGCGTCGTGTTCAGGTGCACTAACCAGCCGCTGGCTCTCCCGATATCAAGAAAACTGGTCTGCTCCGGTTTCCACGGGAGGTGGATGCTCTAGCAGCTACGTCACAGTGCAGCGTGGGGGGACGGGGGACGGGGGGGTACGCGCATCTGAAAGACCCTCGCTGGGTCAGCTGCTTCGACTCGTTACCATTGAACCAGAATAACAAAAGGGGTGTAAGTCACAGCGGAAAAGACGTGAGAAGGCAAACCACCCCCCCCCCCCCCATCATTCATGGCCTACTCCTGAGCCGGATGCTTTGCACGTTTTTTTTTTCTCTCTCTCTCTCTCTCGAGCAAACTGAAATATTCATGTGTGTGCCCGTGTTCCTGTGTGGGAGCGGCTTCACGTGCACCCCCTCCCTCGCACCGACGTGGGGCGGCTGCCGGTGAAGACGTGTTGCTTTTGTGCACTTTTGTGCGCGTGCTGCTGCATTTTTTTTTTTTTTTGCCAGGTGATGCGTGAAGCCCAGTCGATGGATTTAGCTCCCAAAATAAAACCTGGGCACATCAATAACCCACGAGCTGCTCTGCACGCGCTCACACAAGCGACAGAAGGGGAGGAAGTGGCAGAACATGCATCTCTTGTTCTGCATAATGAAAAGCAGTGCACTGCGCTTCAAAATATCCACGTCCTTCTCAGCAGCGCATGCAGCCTTATGCTAAATTTAAAACCAGCCGCTGAGGGAGCTGTGGAGAGACACGTGACACACATGTCTTCAACACAGCGCGGGGGTTTTAAGGTCTCTGGAAGGATTGAATTTGAGTTTGAGGCAGTGAATCGGTGTTTTATTTATTGAATCTGTGTAGTTTGCTTCTTCCACAGCCTCTCCATCTCCCCGTGACCCACATGGCTATTTCAAAGAGCAAACCGGCCGAAACCCTCTTCTTTCTCCATCTCTGATTCTTCTCCTCCTCCTCGGTTAGATCTCCTTTTCTCTCCCTTTCTAACTCCCACAACGTGCACACACACACACACACCAATTTCCCAGCCCGAATATTCCCTCTGTTTGCCTCAACCTCCCCCTCACTGCCCTTTACCCCCCCCCCCCCCTCCTATGAGGAGACGACCGGAGGCAGCAGCCGGTACATGTATTGCCCGTTGCTATGTGGGCGCCATGACAACCGTGATCAATTGGACATGGCGCTCACGTATCCAGGCGAATGGGAGCCTGTGTGGATGCGGCTCTTCAAATGGCGCTCACGTATCTAGGGGATGCTCGGGGGGGGGGGGGGGGGGGGGGGTTGGTGTCGATTGAGACTCCTCTTCCTCTTTAACCCACTGAGTGCAAATGTGAGCGTGTGAGCGTGTGTTTGCACATCCGTGTGTGCGTCTTTGTCACGCTGTCACACACACACACACAAGGAGGTGAGAGTGACCATCACACCGGTCGGCCACTGATCACATGATCACATCCATGCGGCGAATGGAGGCTGATACGTTAACTTAGATATGATCTGAAGCCTTAATGAATTAGCAAGGGCTCCTGTGGGAGACACAGCGGTGGGTTAATTTACCGTTTCCAGATGTGCTCAAGGCTTTTTATGATTGAAATAAAGAGGGAAGCCCAGAACATCTGACTGGGAAAAGGTGTGAAACATTCTGGCAGCTCATCGCCGTTCATCATCTATACGTCTGCCTTCCAGTCGGTGCAAATGATCTACAGACGGAAGCTGTGCTATAAAGAAAAAGCCCACGGAGGTGCAGCTGTACCCCCCCCCCCCTGAAGACAAGAGAAGCATTTGTATAATACATCATATTGTTACGCAATGTGTGCTGCACTTCTTCCTAATCGGGTTTGAAGACAATGCAAGTCTAACCTTGATTAAAAACTGCCTTGAACACAGGGTTTTAGCATCAACCCTTCAAAACAAAAGGCCGAAAAAGGTTCAAACCCGAGTGCGGGCGGCCAGTTGCCAAACCAGACCAAACCAGACCATTAAACACCAGCACCCACGACTGGAGACCAGTCCGGACCAGTCGGCCTCCACAGAGCGGCTCGGGCTGCCTGTAATCTGTCTTTACGCTTTGCTGCCAACTGGGGCACTTTGTGTCCCTCGCCGTGAACACGCCCGTCCCACCAGCAGGCAAGGCTTACCCCCCCCTCACACCGCCGCGCCTCTCACCTCCTAACCCTTTGTGCACATACACGCGGCTGAAAGTGAAACGCTTCGTCATCACCGACTGACAAATGACCCCCCGTGTGAGGCTGCTGCATTCAAATGGAATGTGTTATTCAAAGCTGGAGGGGGGACACCCCGCCCCTTTGGACACAGTAGAGAAACACACACACACAGTGGCATTTAACTCCATATTAACGCAGTGCAGTAGGGCAGTCAATCATATTCACAGACAAATCGCCACGTTTTGGAGGCCGAGTGGAGCGATGAATGAAAGCAACACAGTGGCGAAAGTTTGTGGAATCCGCTAAAAAAAATTAAAAAATTAAAAAAAAAACTTCACCCTGTGATCACGAGCAGCTTCAACGCCAGAAGAGAAGCTCCCGCAGAACCTGCTCTGCTCCCATTGGGGCTCAAGTTGCTTATTTTTTTCATTGTGTGAACAAACGTCGCTGGGAAACATACGTGTGATGTTTTCAATTTTCGACACGTGTTGGAATTTAGCAAAAAAAAAAAAATGGCACGGTGACAGAAAGCTCTTGAGAAGAAGTGTGTTTGGTGAATGGAGGAGCATCTCGACAGCTCATGGCTCTCTTCACTCGTCCGTGTGCACAAAAAGGCCCACGTTGTGATGTTTTCAACACGGAACCCGGGATCAGAGCACAGAAGGATCGGTGCCAAAATGCTAGATGAACATGAATTAGACTCCTTTAGGACGAGAAGTTCCAGCTAATATTTCTGGGTTTGTGCGCCGCAAGACGAAAACAACCCTCTGAGAAGGAGCTGTGACGATGGACCTCCCAAACGATGGACTGCATCATTCCAAACAAATCTGATCAACGTCTCCTCCACAGTGTGGCTGTTCCATGTCGAAATCTTCTCCTCCATCTCCTCCCGTTAGGAAGGAGGACTTGAAGGCCCGTGGCTGACGCTAGCCGGGCCGGAGGTCCTGCGTACCATCTGTGAGAGGAAAGACGCCCGCGGCCTCGTGTCTTTCTGGCTTTCTGTGGGGGGAGTTTCACGCGTAGGGGTCTGGTTTTTGCACCCGGGGGGAGGGGGGGGGGATTCAGATGTAGATGTTGTAAGTTATTTGCACCATCACCGAGCAGATGATGCCTCACGTGACAGTGCCGCGTTAGCGATGCAGACGGTGACCCCCCCCCCCCCCACACACACACACACACACACACACACACACACACACACACACACACACACACACACACACACACACAAGGACATCTGTTTTCAAGGAGATGTGGTCTGAATCGTGTTGTTATTTTACTTCCAACCCACGAGAAGGCCACACAAAAGGAAACGCAGGGAGATTGCACATAAATACCCAACAAAAACAGTGTGTGTCAAGTGCTTCCTGCTGCCAAAACCTACCCCACCGCGTGTGCGTGTGTGTGTGTGTGTGCGTGTGCGATCGAAGGTTAGAGGGAGTGTCACATTTTCATTTCTGGTAAGTTCACATTTTGTGTAAAAAGCTGACCGTTGGGGTTTGGCATAAACACAACTAAATGTTTTCCCCCGAATGCCAAAAAGAAGAAGAAAAAGAAACCTATTTTTTACGTCCCTCTTTACAAAGACACTTTTCCTGCTGATGGTCACAGATTTTTTTTTTAAAAGAAAAAAAAAATGTCTTTGCCCAAATCCTCCGCTGGTTGTCTGGAAACCTCCCGTTCAGGAGAAGAATCCAGGAGGTCACTGCTCCCACAACCCTCCTCTCATGTCTCCCTTTGGGGTTTTTTCTTTTTTGTATGAATGCAAATGAGTTGGCTCCTGAAGGCCCAGTGAACATTTTTTGGTTGAAAAGACGTCTTTTCAACGTCTATGCCAGACGTTGAAAAGACGTTGCAAAATGGTTTAAAAGTGAAAGACGTCTATATTTAGACCACATATCAACGTGATTTTTCATACGGTAAAATGTCGTCCTCTACTTTGTGCTATAGCATTATTTTATAGGTGTAAAAAGAAATGACGTCCACATTTGTGCATTTACCATCGATATCAAAAATCACGTTGAAAACGGGTCTAAACATAGACGTCTTTTCAACGTCTATTCGTAGACGTTGAAAAGCAAACAACTTTCACTTTTAAACCAATTTTAAACGTCTTTTCAACGTTGGGCCATAGACGTCTTTTCAACGTTATGCCATAGACGTCTTTTAAACGTCTTTTCAACGGATAAATTGCTCGCTGGAAAAGTACAGGTTACACACTGTCAGCTGTTGCAGTTTTCAATCATGTCAACAGCCCTTAACAGGGACAACACAATTTGATTAATTTGTATTTATTCATATCAATATAAAACTAAACACTTTTCCTATACAAAACAGAATACAAAAATAAATTATATTTTGTGAAATTATAAGTGGAGCAACAACATGAACCAGTTAGTTTAGAATTTTGTGTTTGTAAACCATTTTTCTGAACATTTTTTTTTGGCACTTCATTTTCAGATTCTGTAACAAGATCTGGCTCTGAGTCACTTGAATCCGGATCGTATACCCTGAAATTAGCTCCGTCTCCCTCATCGTCACTTCAATGATTCAGATTGCGCAGAAGACACCTCAGCTGCAGATGCCTCTAGTCAACAAGTTAATTCAATTCAATTCATTTTATTTTGTTCAACCCAAAATGAAAAATAAGCCTGAGGGAGCTTTACAGTCTAAACATGCAGCATTCTGTCCCAAAACCATCACATCGGCACAGATAAAACTCCCTTCAACTGGACAACCCTTAAGGGTGAACAGCGGAGGAGTAGGTGTGTACAGAAAGAACAACTTAAAGATGTACAGTACGTTCAATTCCTACGACAGAAATTATTCAAATATTCAGAGTAGTACGCCAGGTGTAAGGCGGGACAAACTCCATCAGATGTAACCTCCATCCACAAGAACCTGTGAGGAGGGAAGAACAAAGACTTTAGGGAAAAGGCAAAGTGTGTAATTTGGGTTTATGACAGTAATAAAAAAGTGACTGTCCAGTAATGAAAACAGCAGCAGGTGTTTTAGAACCTTTATAAACAATTTATGGCATTTCTGGAGTAACATTTCCAGGTATATTATACAGTACCATACTTTACAATGTTGTTTTAAGCATGCAGTAACTTACAATGTTTTGGCTAGCTTGTTTACAGACAACAAATTGTTGAATTCACTGCAATCTGTGTTTAGGCCGCGTTGCTTTAAAAACGTGTATTTTCTACATGAAATGGGAACGGCAATAATATGATATGGGTACAGCAACAACCTAACGCATAAGCAACACCAAACACACGGAAAACACTCTATGATGTTTACTTTTGGGTCCAGTTCATGTTGAACGCTAGCATGCTCCGAGCTAGCATGCTCCGAGCTAGCATGCTCCAAGCTAGCATGCTAACTAGCAAACTATCTGCGCTAACGCTAACTAGCTTACCAAAATAACAGTCTTTCCCGTATGGAGTGGGCAGCAGTAAAATAACTGGTTCCAGGTGTTCTTCATTCAAACACTCACGTACTTACAGAGTATTGGGGCCGGTAGCCGTAGTTGTATCAGCCCGTTCACGTCGCTCTGCTCCCGGACACACTTCACCTCGCGCTGCACCCGATGGAAGAACTTGCGCATGCGCGTTACAGATGTGATCAGAGTTACGTGTTTTCAACTAATGTTTGAAACGGCCCGCATTATTTTGTCCTTAAAGCATATTGTTACGCCCCACCTGCTCTCCCGAGCAAGGGTTGGCGGCGTAACAGACACACACTCCGTATTTCCATATTCATGACGTTTTAAGAAAAATCTTAAATGCGTTGAAATCACGTCTTTGCGTAGACCAAATTTCGCCGACCAGTTCATTCATTATTATGATAATGTTAATGATATTATCGTCTCTCTTTCAACCATACGTTTCAACATGACACACAATCAATACATTTACCCTTTTCTAGCACGTTGATGTTTCACGCACTGTTTTGCCGGTTGAAAAGACGTTGAAATGAGGTCATAGACGTTCAGACCTCATTTCAACCCGATTTCAACCATATTTCAACGTTGAAATAACGTATTGTGCTCACTGGGCGGGTGTCGTAACCGCTGAATGCTGCGAGGACGTCGTATTTCATTTTGAGGCAATAATAAGTAGGGTGTCAGTAAATAAGAGAGCAAAGAAAGAATCTAACAGCGGGGTCACACACGAGTCACGCCAGCATCGAAAGTTACAACATCCTGCAGTTACTATTTCACGCTTGCCTTTTCATTCAAGGACTCGGGAGGTGAACGACGCCTCTTTAATCGCTCTCACTCTGATCCAGTGACAAAGCCTGTGAAAATGTGTCAAGGCTTCTCCTCCATTTAGTGAACAAGTCGCCGTGTGGCTGTCGTTGGAGATGTTTCATCCGGGAAGGTGCGAGCGACGCCGTGTCTGACGCGCTGTTCGAGGTCGACGCGTGTGGATGTGCGGCGGCGGCGGAAGACGCCTTCCTCCACAAACAGCTGACGGGACCATTCAAAAACCAGCCCAAACGGTGGTTTCACTGGCCTCACTTAGTGGGCACGAAGGCTGGCTCCCGTCGCCCCAATACGACCAAACCATTATTCATCTTTTTCTTTGCTTTCTCTCATGAATAAATATATTTATTTAATATATGAGTATATGATCCAGCATGATATATTGGAGACTTTGTTACGCTACGTTTGGGATAAAATTCCACATAGTTGGGTCCTGATTGTGTACATACAGGTCTCCGGTAAGTTTTTTATCGCGAGGGAACGACTCGACGCTAAACGCGTCCTCTCCTTCCAGCTCGCCAACGGGCCCGGAATCGATGGCGAGGTGGAAGGCGGGGGAGAGGAGAGCTCACGGAGGGGCTTCGGTGCCACGGGCAGCAGGCACAAACTGGGTCACCGGGAGACGGAGAGAGAGAGAGGGCCCGGCTGTCTCCATGGCAACCGCGGTGTTGACAAGCTACTAACCTCCTCGCCTTGGCGAATGCGGCGCGGCGAGAAAGCGGCGCGTCCCCCCCCCCCCCCCCCCCTTCCTCATATTCCTCCCCTCCCTGGATCGGCCACAGTACTGATGTGTAAAAGCAGTATCTGTTTGAGCCTTTTATGAAGTCTGGTTGCTGTAGAACCTCCAGTGGAGCGTGTTTCATGGCCTGATGACGTGATGCTCATCGCTGCGCCTGAAGAACACAGATATCTAACAGACGACAGCTAGAGCGGCGGAGACGTGGACACGTAGGGACCAAAGGGTTCGCTAAACATTAATCAAACATTAATTAATAACAACAAAAAAAGAGGAACAACTGGGCCGGCGATAAATCATCAACAACCGAGGGTTTAAAGTGCATGAAACTCAGATTAAGACTAAGGGCTTGTCACACAATACATAACTAGGGAGGTAATTTAAGATAAATGTAAAAAATGGCTTCTTCCACAGCAAGGGTAACAAAAGCAAAGCATGATGGGGGGGGGGAGCATAAATATATCACCCCCAAGACCAAAGCAACATGGGGTCCAAGCCAGGAAAGAGCAAGGTGCATCAGATGCTGTGAGAGAGAGAGAGGGGGGGGGGTTATCTGTGCAGTTCACGTCGCTCACTCTGCTGGACTCCACGCTCGCCTATCATTTAATTGATCTCCAGGAGGGAAAGATAGCTCTGGTCTCACCCACACAAACACACAGAGAGGAGATGGATTACACACCTACAAACACACACACACACACACACACATTCCGGATTAAAATGCGATTTGTCCCTTCATTAGTGTCAGAAGGATGTGTGAAACCAGCAATGTCGCCGCACGCTGATGTCCACCTCCTGACCTCTTGTGGGATTGCTGTGTACAGTATGTGTGTGTATGTGTGTGTGTGTGTGATATCCAGGTCACTTGACCACACACATGGGTGAATCTGGATGGGCTTGATTGAAACCGGCGGTTAATTCCAGGGCTTCCCACTGAGATTAGAGGGAGAGAGAGAGAGAGAGAGAGAGAGAGAGAGAGAGAGAGGATGGCGGACTAAAGGTCAGAGCCGAGAGACGAGACCGATTGAATTGGCAAAGGCCGCCCGTCTCTGTGGACGTTAACAGGAGACGGAGACAAAGTGCGGATCGCCGTGTCCCGCGGAGTAAAGGAGGGACGGCGGGGTGGAGGGGGTGGAGGGGGTGGAGGGGGTGGTGGGGACACATGGAGAAGTGTAACTGAGTGTCTCGTTCATCCGAGTTCACGCCTACTTTTCGTGTGACTTTCCGCCTGGTGACAGTCAACCAATTAAAAGGGTTAAAAAAGGATCACAAAAGTTAGACAAAAGTGACTCATTTTTCGTTTAATTCAGCGTACATGACGCGGTCATGAGTTTGCATGCGTAGATGACACGGAGAATGTGCAAAGACGCCACATGTGGAGTTGCACCTCGTTGCCGGTGACGTTCTCATGTGCTGTGCATCCGTTTATTTGTGTGCTCTTGACTTTATTTGTAAAAAAAATGGCATTTTTGGCACGAGTGCTGGTAAGTGTCTCTCGTCTGGCTGTATTCAGCCGCTTGTTGGGAAAAAGGAAAAACTATTATAAGAGGTTTTAAGTGGAAAGGAGCTGCAGCCGAAGGTGCCTCATCGTCGGAGTGCCCCTTTGCCTGCGTGTGCATGTGTGTGTGTGTGTGTGTGTGTTGAAGATGCATTGTCCATTCATTCTCCACTAACATCCCAGTGCAGACTCCATCAATATGTCCTATTATGTCCCCGAGGACAATACACCCAGTGTGTGTGTGTGTGTGTGTGTGAGGAAGTGAACGTGTGTCCGTGCACATGCTACTTACCGCGTGCACACGAGCATGACCACATATTTGCACACGCAGAGCGCGCATGCTTTCCGTCTTCCCCCTTCAGAACGTGAAGCTCTCAAGTAGTGCTACACGGGGACCGGGGGGGCCCAGCTGTTTGGGAGCGCGTCGCCCGCGGCGACAGATCTGCATCCTCGTTCTTTAACAGAGAGCAGAAGTGCAGACCTGATCGACATCTGTGGATAAACCATCGTGTCACTCATTCGAAGCGTTTCCCGCACTCGGCCTTGTTTTTGTTGGTTCGCGGGGACCCCGGGCCTGTTGCGTCCCATCTTTTAGTCCGCGCCCATGTGTGAGTCCGCCTGTTTCCAGCCATCAGCCTCCCTCACCCACCACCTGAAAGATTCATGCATCATCTCAGCAAAGAGCTGGGAACGATTAAACATTCAGATTCCAACTTGGAAAATGGAGGCCGAAGTGCTCTCTCTCTGTGTGTGTGTGTGTGTGTAGCGTGTGTGTGTGTGTGTGTGTGTGTGTGTGTGTGTGTGTGTGTGTGTGTACAGTCCCAATAGATGAGATTCAAAGCTCCTATTTTTTTTTCTCTGCGTAATAAAGAAACAGAAGAGAGAGAGAGAGAGAGAGAGGAGCCCTGATTTGAAACTCTGGTTGATGAGCAGCGACGTGAGAAAGGAAAGCAAGTTGTACACCTCATCAGCCCCCAGTCGTGGGGGGGGGGGTCGTACAAGCATATGCTGTGTAGCTTATTTTTACTCATTTTGTTGAGATGAAGGTGATCCTCCGCCCTGCTGCCGCACAGAACTGACTAGTGCAGCGAATGGAGGAGTAGGAGCTGTGGGAGTGAATCGCTCCAGCAGATCAAGTATTAATCTGGTGAAAAAAAAACAACCCCAGCAAGCTGTGATGAGCGACAGACGCACACTGCTGGGTGTTTGATTATTACAGCGATAAAAGGTCAGTGCGGCCCCCCCCCCCCCCTCCCCCACCCCCGGGGCTCAATGGAAGGAATTGAACTAATGTCACAGACGAGCAGAAGTAGGCAGAGCTTATGTATTTGTGGATTTAGCATGAGAGAATCGGGTAATCTATTAGCGGGCCGCTGCTATTTTTCAGCAAAGTATTAAACCCTGACGTCAAATCGTGACGTCTGCAGAATGGTCTCAGATTAAAACGGAATTAAGATTAGCCTTTTAGAATGTAATCTGGTACAGGTGTAAACGGGGTTGTGATGAGTGACATCCAGATGAGTCGATGATCTCTCACACACACACACACACCAACACACACACACACACACACACAGACACTGGACTGTATACATGTGACACACACACACACACCATGAAGCCATCATGTGGACACCTCAAACAAAGCCACAGTGTGTGTCTGTGTGTGTCTGTGTGTGTGTGTGTGTGCTGGCTGTCACTCGACCGGCTTGTTGTAACTGTCTGGCATCATGTGGACATGTGACCTCAACACGGAGTAAATAAAGACTTAAAGTGCTCACTCGACTACACAAATCAATGGTTAAAGATGTCGACTTATCACCATCACCGCATCAGATCCATATCAGATATTTATTTCATTTTCATATTTGCGCCGGTGTTTTGGTCGCTTTTGCTCGTTGATAATGTACAACTGTACAACTGTTCTTCAAGTCACATTTAAAACCATATAAAGCTTTACTACAGTACGTTTTCCCCATAACAACCTTTTAGGATTTCAGGTTGTGCTAAAAAATTCACAGGCTTTTGACTCACATTCCTCGCACGTTTCATCACACAGTCACACAAATGAAGATGTGAAGCTGTCAGGCCAGTCGATGTACTACCGTCACGTAAAACACACAGATCACCCCCCCCCCTCCCCCCACCCCCAATCATAAAGCCTTTAAACCGGCTGTGATGTTTATGAACAAGTTCCTCATAAATCCTACATGGGCCACATGGCCGGTGAGCGCCCGTCGCCTTCCCCGTGGTGACCGGCGGATTAAATGGAGGGGGGGGCATGTGGGGGGGGTGAGGTCGACCACTGTGGCGAGCACACACAGGGCCCGCATTGTTCGCCGCCGACGGTAACAGTGGGACCTCTGTCAGGGGGGGGGGGGATCATCTGTTTTCTTGGCAAGCCGTCTCCGTTAATCGGAGCTACTTATGCCCTGTGAATGGGCTGCAGGCGGGTCGCAAACAAACAGATAAACAAGGGTGGGTGGTGGGGGGGGGCATGGACACACACACACACTCTCTCTCTTATCAGCAGAGAGAGGACTTTTCTTTTTACTGTTGGACAGACACTATTGGCGGGGAAAGGTGAGGGAGGGAGATAGAGGGAGAGAAGGAGAGGAACGGAGCACACGGCCAACGTTTTCCAGGTCAGTCCGATCGCTGCGGGCTGAACCCGCCGCTCTGTTACTGTTTCTCCTCCCTCCCTCCCTCTCTCCCTCCCCCTGCTCCTCTCGCCCAGGGGCAAAGTCGAGCTGCAACGGGATTCAGCCGTTCCCACGGAGACCGGAGAGAGACGGTGCTGCCATGGCAACGAGGCATCGCTTTGCTCGAGCGGGAGAGCTACACTCCTCCTCTCATTCTCCTACGTTGTTCTTCTTCTTCTGAATTATTAGATATTTTGTTTTTTCTCTCCTTTCTCTCCACCTGCATCTCTCCGCTCATCCTCCTCCTCATCCATTCATTCTGCCCGCCCAAGAACGCTAATCGGCGGGCCACCACCTGTCAAACTGCCACGATTAAATAGCTCAGACAGCGGCTTCAGGGAGAAGGACCCGCACTTCACAACGCAGACCCCCGTACCCCCACTGAGTGGCAACAACGCAGGGTCGTTTTCCAAAGCTTAATAACTCGCTTCCAATAATTGAGGACTGTTTGTGAGTCTCTTACACTCGGCTGTCAAACGGCGTGTTGCATTAAAAAGTGGACCGATGTTGTGACGGGGGCCACACTTCACAGGAGCTAAAGCACGAAAGGTCAGTCCTGTTCACGGTCCCAAAGCACTCATTAGCTCACGTTAATGTATTCCATTTACTCTTTCAATCAATCCAATTTAATGCTTTGCAATTAGTCGCAGAACCTGCTCGTGTTTCGAGTGTTGAGGGGACAAAAAGCTCTTTCGCGCCTAATTACCGTAAAAATTGAATTAATTACATTTTAATCCATCACATTGCTTCTGCACGGACTGAATGAAACGAATGGACCGGGGGGGCGGGGGGGGGGGGGGCTCCGGCCATTGGTTGGCCGACTGGCGCGTTGAGGCCTCGAGTTCAAACGTGAGAGCGCGGATGAAGGTGTGGAGCGTAACTAACGTAACTCTGTGCGGCTTCGCCGGTCTCCATCCAACGACACGGTCCAATTTGCCGTTATACGGCCCCGGAGTGTCTCGCACCATGTGACGCCTCGGAGGCGCGTCGGCGTGTGACGCAATGGGAATGATCTTTAAACGCATTTCGAAGGGGGATGTGTCCACCACGAATCCACTACGATCAATGCAAAGACAAACAGACACCAGTTGTCACAGGTGGCACGGATTATTACATGTAGTATTGTTATTTACACTCAACCCCTCACGCAGCTCGGGAAAAAGCCCAGAGGGCTTTTATTGCCGTTTCATTTCATCAAACTCTCGTCCCCTGGTTGAGTGCTGACGTCAGGCTCTGACATTCACTTCAGCGCGCCCTTTGGGGCCGCGCCGTTTGTCTTTTATTACGCGCGCGGCGAATTAAAAACCCTCCTGCATCACTTCACCTTCCACGGCTCTCATCCACCGCCAGTCACCGGAGGCCTGGTGTGACGGAGGCGTGTGTGTGTGCGTGTGTGGATTCACGTTGGCATGTAGACGTTGGAGCGTGACATTCGATGCAAGGTCTCTGAAAAGGAGGTTTCGCTGGAAATGCGCCGCCACAGCAGGAGTCTGAAGTTATAGATTATTTATATGGCTGTCGGTGACGCTCAGCGTCACGCACAGTGGGGTGTGTTTGTGTGTTTGCGTGTTTGCGTGTGTGGGCCTGAGCGAGCGGAGGAGAACAAAAGAGAATACAAGTGGCGGTCAGCTGAGAGAAGAGCTTGAGCCCATCCTCGACGTTTCTACCTTCACTGACACGGACACACACACACACACACACACACACACACACACACACACACACACACACACACACACACACACACACACACACTCTGGAGTTCCTGAAAAGGTCGTCTTTCTCTGCGTCGGTTGCCATCCATCGACCCAGAGGCATTTTGTCCACTCGATCTCTCTTCCTGCAGCCTGTGCTGTCACTCACCTCCGTGTAACGTCGCTAATGGACTGCATGGATTTTTATGTGAACACAGCGATTATTGACGGGGGTCCTGTGTTGGAACCATTAACGGGAACGCAGTGACACATTTACGGATGCGCTCGAGGACTAAGTGGCAGAAATGTGTGTGATTCCGGATCACACACTCATTAAATTAGTGAGTGAGCCTTTTAGTTTAAAGTTAGGTAACCTTTGCAGAGCGGTGATCAATGCGCCACAAGGTGGAGATTTTTTGTGGTGCTGCCATCAGAGCATCAGGAGAACTATTCCTGATTTACAAAATTTCCTGTATTCTACTGTAATTCTTCAGCATGCCTATACAGTATAATGCTGACATTTTATATATAAAATGTCAGCATTATACTGTAAAAGTACAGTACAGTGCTGTATAGAAAAGCATTATACCGTTATTTTACTGTTCCTACCATGATTTAAATGTGGGGCTTTTTTGCTGCAACTGAACAGAACTTTTAGTGCTTTCATCTACAAAGTACGACAACACTTTTCAAGCCAGACTAAAAACTATCAGAGGAAAAACTGTGGAGCATTTGCATTCGTGCTGCATTCATCACACACACACAATCCAGTCTGCAGCATCAAGCTAAGGTCCCCATGCAAAACAAGTGAGAATGACTGGAGTGCTGAATGCACACCAACGAGAATACCGCGCACATGCAAATGTTCACAGTCACACACACACACACACACACACACACACACACACACACAGATATCCATAAACACACAAATGCCGGTACATGCACCGCGCCCCCCCCCCCCCCCCTGCTAGGCGTCTGCATAAAAATCCACCGACCACACCGGATGTGCATAATTGGTTGTCATGGCCACCAAGGAATATTCTCCAGGGTTGCCAAGGCAACAGCTTGGGGAACTCTTTGCCTGCCCCGTTACTCGTCAGTGGTGAGAAAAGAGTGAGTTTTTTAGGGAGTGTGTGTTTGCGTGTGTGTGTGCGTGTGTGTGTGTGTGTGTGTGTGTGTGTGTGTGTGTGTGTGTGTGTGTGTGTGTGTGTGAAAAGTTTGGGTGAAAGTAATACAGAGCAAAGTGGTAGAGCTGCACTGGATTATGCTGAATGGGTGTGTGGATGAATGGATGTGTGTTGGAGAAGCAAATATGTTTTAACCATCTGTCTCCATATGTCTTCATGTATGCAGGAATGTGTCCCACATATGTGCGTGTGTGTGTGTGTGTTTTTGTGTCCGCCACTCGGACAGACGTGGACTGGGGACAACGGGAAAGAGTAAAGCAGGACCCAGTTGCCATGGCAATGCGATCGGCTTTCTGTGCAAGGCGCTCGCCTACGTCAAACGCGTGAGCTCCCCGGGCCTAACAAACACACGCGTGTAACACACGTGTGCACAGACGCACAAACCTCTCCAGAGCAGCTTCGGTGTAAATGTGCAGCGCTCAGACACCCGACTGCACTCAGCTGACTGTAAACGCGTTCCAGCCCGGAATGTGGGTGACATTCATGCAAACTGATTCCGATAATCTAACTGGGGCCACGCTAACGCCCCCCCTCCCCTCTCATTTCACTCCCCCCCCCACATTAGTTTCCTCCTTTTATTTCCCTGCTCTTGATCACCCTCCGTTTCTCCTCTCTCTTTCTCCTGCCCTATATTCACGCTCTAATCTGGTTCCAGTTGGACTTCTTGTCTGACTCCAGTAATCTTGTCACGACAGATGGTCCACGCACACAAACACACACACACACACACTGATGCACATTCGCTCTCTCTGTGACCCAGATTGGCCAGAAACTCGGATCAGGTCAGATACTTGGATCTCGTACCCCCCCCCCCCCTTCCCCCCCTCCCCCATCCGGCCCCAGCACACACACACGGCTGTTGACCTGCAGTCCTGTGACCCACGGAGGGAAGAAGTCGTCGGGGCAGCAGATCGATGTGAATGTTTCCTTCCCCTCGGATGTCAAATGCGATGAGCAGCGCTTTTCAGTGTCTTTAAGTTTCTCCGCTTGTTTAAGTGCAGTCGGGTTTTATATTGATTTTTTAATTTAAAACAGTGATATTGTGTTTTCAGAGCACAGTTTTTGTGTTCAAATGCACATCCTATACGTGGTATAAAGTGTGTTAATGGTTTCTATAGCGATCAAAATATTGAGTTGAAAAATAAAGGTCATTGCGTTCATGGTTTGTTGTGCTCATACTAAAACTAAACTAATCGCCCCTGACGGTCACACGTCACACGTTCCTTATGAAATAATCCATTCAAAAAGCCTCAGGGCCGCCCCGTGAAACACAACGCACATGAGCAGCAACGTCACAGACACACAATAAGCATCAACCCTTCTGTCTGTCCGTGATGTAAATAAAGACGTATGGATTTGTGGGCTACATTGTATTTTGAACTTGAACTTGAACAACTTGAGTGTGTTCTTGACTGTGCGATGACGAACTCATCCGTCCATCAACTGTCTCCTCACTCGTCCATTCCCCTGCCCGATCCTCTCTAACCTTCAGGCGGGGGGGCGGGGGGGGGGGGGGGGGGGATGAAAGCAGAGAGAGAAGGTGAAAACGCAGATGAAAGTGGAGGGCCAAAGGGCAGCGGCGGCCTTTGTGGTGACCTGTGATGGATCAGGGCGCTTGGACCTGGGCGGTGAGATGGACAGGTGGGAGGAAGAGGAGGAGGAGGAGGAGGAGGAGCGGGTCGCTCCCTCGTGGTGACGACCCTCCTCCTTGGTAGTGCTTTTGTCCAAATAGCTTCACTCCACAGGATGGTAATATCTGCAACAACATTGTTTAAAAGAGAGTGAATGAGTGAAAATGCGCTGGGATTCAGCCGAATTAGGGTCAGCGTGGGTTGTGTGGTGCTCTTTCCGTAACAATCAATAATCCCCTGTCATGTTTCATGCAACAGTTGAGCCCAGTTTGTATTTAAACCTGCCTGACAACAGCGAGACACAAAGTGTGCTCAGGGCTTGTGCATAAATATGGGCCCAACAGATGGGCCTCGTTAGCACACTGGAAGCAGAGACTGACTGGTGGTAGTTGTAACTTTGGCTGGTGGTATCATTAAGCTCATTTCCGAGATGGATGCTACAATGAGCGAGGTGTCATCAAGACTCCTGTGTCGTGACAGTAGAAAGAAAAAAAGTGACACTCACCAACTGACCAACTCAGGAAGCAATGCATCACCCAGCTAAGTAATGTTGCATTGTAGTTTATGATCAAAGGTCAGCAGCTGATATGAATAAAAACATCGTAAACATCATAGTATCTTAATACACACTCACTGTGAGGTGGCGTGCAGCAATAGATGACCCACAATGCAACGCACTGTTCCTTTAACCGACCCGGGCATGCAGCACACATCCATTAGTGCTCCGCCCAACATCAATTAGAGCAGTCAAACTAGCAGAACCATCAAGAACACCAGCGTGGGAACTTTTTAGTTGCAGTCTGGGTGGCACAATATCACCGTGTCAGTCAGGTGATTTCTTTCTGTACTGTTCCACATTTCTGCTTTTTGAGGAACATGTGGTGCACACTGGTTCCCTCGCGTGTTTTAACTGGGCACCCAGGTGGGACAGAGCTTTTCATTGGATCCTCCCACACCTCACCACCATGACGCCTGTAAGCACAGGTGTACCAACACGGACAGTGTAGCTCCGGCTACTATTGATAACCTGCATGTAAAGCAAAGCTCTGAGAGCTTTGCTTTACATGCAGGTTATCAATAGTACAGGTCCGTCTTTGAAGGGTTAGCGACTGAAAAACAGAACACAGTCCGAAAGCAGCTTTTTGAGGACTTCACTCCGAGGACTGATCCTGCATTTAACCCTTCCCACACAGTGGCCGGGGAGCAGTTAGGGGTTGGGTGTCACTTGGGACATGGCACGTGCAAAAATGTGTGTTTTCGTATGAAAGGTTGGGAAAGGTTCAGCTCCAGTCGAGCCTGCGAACCTGCATGGTGCCACGCTGCTGGAGGTCCAGCTGGTTCTGCTGGACCTCCAGCTGGTTCTGCTGGACCTCGATGGAGGCGTTGGTGAACCAGGACCAGGACGTGCAGACCCCTGCTGCAGTAGAAAAGGAATGACTTTTGTCAAGCAGGTTTAAAAATCGACCAAATCCCCACAGAACCAAGTCACATGCAAATCTGTCCTGAAGCTTTTTTCTACTTTGAGAAAACCACGTTACGTTTTAATGCACGCTTTGATTCGTCATTTAATCATGCATGGAACGTCGATCAGGAAACATCAATGAGGTCAATAACACAGGAGAAAGAGGCCATTTCTTCTCTGGTGTGTGGTGTATTTTGGATTCATCTTAGTGTGCCTTGGCAACCCATCCCCCATCCTCGCCTTCTCTCTTGAATTCTAACTCTCATTTTCTGCCGTTTACTAGCACAGCCATCCCCCCCCCCCCCCCCCCACACCACACACACACACACACACAGAAGGGCTGAACCTCGATTGGAAAAGGATAGAACATGGCATTGAAGTAGAAATGAATATATTATATATGGATTTGGTGAAATAGTATGTTTAAAAAGACAACGGATATAAAGGAGAAAGAGCGAGAGAGAGAGAGAGGGGGGGGGGGGTATTTCGGGAAGATGGATGGTGTTTGGAATGTGAAGCAGAGCAGGAGAAATGGAGAAGCATGTAGACAGGCAGCAACAGAGAGAGAGAGAGAGGGAGAGAGAAAGAGAGAGAGAGAGAGAGAGAGGGAGAGAGAAACAGGGGTGCGTTCATATTGGGGAGGGGGTGGTGATGGAGGATGTTGGGAGACAAGGCTACATGAGGTTTGTTTCCATGGTGACGGTCTCTCTGTCTCCCACAACGTAGGGAGATGGTGCTTTAATGTGTGTTTTTGCGTGTGTGTTTGTGTCTGCAGGTGTGTGTGTGTGTGTGTGTGTGTGTAATGGCATTTGTCAATAAATAACCAAGCCCTTTATGGGAGAAACCGTAGCAGTGAATGATCCCAGTTTGCAATGCGCCCCTCTTGCTTCCCTTGTTGGAGTGAAAGATGCTTTTTTGACGACGTTCTCGAGGTCTTGACGTCTCGTCGTGTTTTTTAGGGGGACCCTGAGATCAATGTTACATTTTTTTCCAACTGAGAAGAGAAAAAAAAATCTCAATCTTGTGTGTTAACCTCTGATATACTTTGGAAGCCCTTGATGAGGAATGCTACACCCGGGTGATACAAGTAGCTGCATCTCGTGCACATACTGGGCTGCGCTCCTTTTCAGTTTCAATTGGCAGATCAATTACAATGAATCAGTCTGTTTTACACCTGAGGTCTGCGCTGCTGCCATCAAGCCTCCCACTCGCTGATGACTGTAATAATGGTCGGAAATAGAACTGAGTGGGCTGATGTCTTACCAATTTGGCTGGCAAACGCTGCGATGTGACGGGAGGCTTTTAACTTTATTGAAAGAAAGAAAAAAAAAACAAGGAGCCTGGTGGTGTGTAGTGAATGGAATGTGTGTGTGTGTTGGAGGTATGGGCTGATATCTGTGTGGGGCGTGACCGGCATGGCGAGAGGATCCGACTGTCACGCCGATTCCACCGAGCTGGAGGAGGAGGAGGAGGAGGAGTGGGAGGAGGAGGAGGAGGGGAATGTGGTTTCGGAGTGGTGGTGAGTCCTAAAGGCAACATCGCCATCTGGTGTGTGCTCATAATTAGGAGTGCATTTCATAAAAGGGTATCAAGTATATAAATGATTTTACTGCAGAAGTACAAGATTAGAATGAACCATTCAAATTAATGAGTGTGTGTCTGTGTGTGTGTGTGTGTGCGCGGGGGATACCAAACCAGCATCATTCATGGGGGGGTTGGTAGACCTTCATGCCAACATTGGAGCAGATGAATCAGATGACACATTATTGTTTTATATCGTTGTGAATGTGTGAACTCCCCCAAAAAATACCAGTTTCAAATTGTACTGGTCTTTCTGCTCCTCCACCAGTGCATGCTGGGAAAATGTTGTACCCCCGATGGACATTCTCCAATGTGAATGAAACACACCATTTTTTCTGCATCAGATGACTGTATCTGTATTCTCTCTAACGGTTTCGGCTGAAGTCCTTCTCGCTGCCTTTTGGTGCTGTTTCTCCAGTCTTTTATTGGCACATGCCACAACACCTGCCCTCATATATATCGTTCAGGTGACATTGTCAGCTAATGATAAACGGAATGCCCTTTGCACAGCAACCGCTGGGACACGACATTGCAGGGTAGCTCCGGTGTAATTAGTAACATTAATCATGGCCCCTGGTATTCAGCACGCTGGCTCACTGGACTGACAGAGACACACTTCAAAGGACGGGCTGATAATGTGATCAATTACTCCTTGTGTTTACCCTTCAACGGCAATAAAACCCAGCCGCTGTGAAAACGGCCCGCTGGGCCACACCCCGGCAACTCATGAGCGAGTGGGAGTCATCGCTCAGCAAACACCTTGGGAAGTCCACCAAAAAAACAATTAAGGAAATCACAATATTATTCAAATAGTGTTACAGCATTACAGACATTTTTTTTTAAAATTCGGGAGCATTGCATTACAGTGAATAAACTTGAAAGTACCGACCAAATCTGCGACTGTTCTATGGTACAACTTCATAATGTCAAGATCAACCGATCAAACGGATCGCTAGGGGGCGCTCCAAGTCACTTAATCAGCTAAACCACAACGCCTCCGGTTGGACGCCCACCGCTCCTCGGAAACAGAGTTGTCCATCTGTTGAGGGGCGTCCATTACTGGGAGCCGGTCAGCTTCACCTCGGTGGCCCGTCACGCGGGTCAATTAAGTTCACCATCTGCCCCCGGTCCCAGCAGGTAAACATCATAATCAACATAAGCAGAGGATTCTAATGCTCTGCAGCTTGTGACCCCCCCCGAGAGCAGAAGGTCACACGCTTCATTTCCCCATCTGATCCAACAACGTACGGGACACCAGAGGAGCCTCAGCGATCCGACGCCCCTCAGGCCGGACATTTGTGATCCTTAAAAAACGATGGCATCTGAGTCCACGAGAACAAAGAGAGCTTTCACTTATGTAATGTTGTATTGACTTTGTGGTATTGCAACTTTTAAAGTATATGAATATTAAATGTTCGTAATGTAAACGATATAAAGGCTTTGTATGAGTTGAAACAAAGAGGAGAAACACGGCTGGAACTTTCTCAGGTAGGTCACATTTGATCTGGACCTCACTATGTAACGTCATCACTGACACTCAATGCTTTCTGTAACATGTGAAAAAAATGATCCATTTTCATGTTCTCTTTCACTTCATGTCCTTTTTTTCCACCTATCATTTAGTAATGTTGTTTTTCTCAAAGGTTTTTTTTGGAAATTGGGCTTGTATTGTATAATTGCCCTTGAAGACTACTTTAAAAACCGGATGGTTGGTTTCTAAAGGGAAGAATGAAATGGAGGAACAAAAACCTGCAAATGTGAATGATATGTCCTTTTTAATCATGTGAATGACCCTGGAGAAGAAGGTCGTACGCGTCATTTCACCACCTGATAGTAAATGAAAATCAAGCTTTGCTGATAAATCACCAGTGAGATGAAGACTTGGTTTTACATATTTACTTAAGTATTTCCTAAGCCACTTAAAGCAAACACATACATGTATGTGTCCCAGTCAACTTACCAGATGATTTTTGTTAAACTATAGTTATAGAATCTTAAAAGGAGGTATTTAATTAAATTCATTCTTGTTTTTCAGTATACTTTAGTCTACACTGTAAGATCCTAATTTTACGTAAAATAACTGTTTTTTTAATTATGTACAAAACAAAAATAATGATAATATATGTAAATTAACAGTCAAACTATTAATTTATTATTATACAAATAATGACAAATTCAATGTTTTTCTCATTTTTATGGAAGAAATACTGTAATTATTGTAGAATATTTTACTTTTTTCTTAAATTACATTCAAATCAAGTAAAATAACCGTCAAATGACTGGCAGCCTGGGATGGACTCCAGGCCCCCCGCCACCCTGTGTGGAGGATCAGCAGTTTGAAGATGGATGGATGGGTGGAAATTTTCAACCCCTAGTTTAATTGAAAATCTTCTAGATTTATGGAAAGCTTATATTTCATGAGAATTGACAATGCGTTACAGGTCATATCTGTAAAAGAATAGTAATTTACTGCAAAACCTTTCGTGTTATCAATTTATTGAAGGTGTTTGATCGTAATAATACAGAGAAAATCTATAAAATAACAGTGTTTCGCAGCAGAATATTTAGTGATATTACTATATTAAAAGGGTTTCATCATAATAGTAAAAGAAAAATCAATAGAATTAATGTGTTTCTTTGTAAAACTTTTAAGGAAAATTCCTGTAAATTTATGTCTTTCACACTTCATTTGAATTATGTTATTTTACCTTAATTTTACGGTTTTTTTACACTGTACATAGTCTTTTTTTAAGACTTGAATACAGTTTTGAAAGCACAGCTCGTACTGTTAAATCATCATGTAATGTTGCTTATTTTAAAATAAATGAATTCTAATTCTAAGTGTTTTTGCTTTAATGCCTGTTGGGTCATGATGTTCTTCATGATGGAATCACGCTCAATTTCACCCCCTACTTTGTATGTTCCTACATCCTGCAGTCCAAAGTGAGGAAGAAATCAATGAGGTTGCTTTGCATAATTACCTTGGTGACGAAGGGACGAAAGGGAATAAAAGTAAGTGAAAATGAATGAAAGGTTCAAGGTGAGAAGAAGTGAAACAACAGCTGGTTCCTCCAAGGTAGGAATAGTGATCTTCAAGCTTCTGTGATGTTTTTTTTAATCTGTTTGCCATCTGTATACGTACAGTAATTAGACCTGGGAGATTTAGAAGATTAAAAACGTTCATTTCCAAAAATTGCTCATCACTCAAACCGTTTAAATAGATTTTTATGATGGATTTAAAAGCATCAGTATGCAAAAATTAAACAAGTTTGTTCTTGTACAAGAGTCTCAGGAATTTCGTCTTGTGAAAATAACAACTGCACCAAGTTAACAGGTTTGGTACAATCTTTATTCCCAGCATGAAGAAGACACTGCTGTTCGTGTTCACTCTATCAGGTGAGTCATTGACACCTGTTCAAAGCCGTGTGATGAAGTGACATGAACTCAACATAATAATCACACACCTTTAACAATGCAATATAATTGTAGCGCAGTAAAATTACATAAATAACCTCCCTTCATGCTTCAGGGCTGTCTGCTCAGTCTGCAGTCTTCACAGAGTACCACTATGTCCAGGTGATGAAGACCTGGCTCGAAGCTCAGAGTTACTGCAGGGAGAAGTTCACTGACCTCGCCACCGTATCAAATCCAGAAGAAAACGCCCGAATGACGAGTGCACTGCGGGACCCTGGGAGCAACGCGTGGATCGGCCTCCTCGACGACCTGAAAGGATGGAGGTGGTCGCTGGGGGATGTAGACTTAAGTGATGAGTTTGTTTACTGGAATACAGACAGGCCGGACCTGAAGAGCATAAACGAGACGTGCGCGGTGATGAGGGCCGACGGGCTTTGGGCTGACAGAGAGTGTACGGATACGTACCCAGCAGTGTGCTACGACGGTAAGGAAGAGTTCTACTCAGTCAAGTTACAACAAAAGACACTCAACCGAGCAGATGGTTAATCAGCTGTACACCAACCCATTGTCCCACTTTATGTCTTTCAGAAAAACATCCTTCTAAGTTCATTTTGGTGACGGCGGGGACGACCTGGCACGAGGCCCAGGCGTACTGCAGATCCAAGTACACCGACCTCGCCAGCGCGAGGACCATGTCCGAGAACGAGGACATCCACTCGGTGGTGACAGACTACACCTGGATCGGCCTCCGCAGGAACACCTGGGCTCACTGGTCCGACCGGAGGCCCAGGACCTTCACCAACTGGGACCGGAGCCAGCCCAGCCAGGGAAGGCAGGCGGGGAGCTCGTGCGCCGCCGTCAGCACGGCCGCGGGAACGTGGCGGGAGGCGGGCTGCGACACCGAAAGCCCTTTCGTGTGCGAAAAGGTCTACACGCGGAAGCAACAAGCCTTCAAGTTGACGTTCCGGTCCAAGGCCGACATGAACGACGACGCCGCCGCCCAGCAGCGGCTTTTGGAGCAGGTGCAGTGGTCTTTGAGCCGACCCAACTTTCTTGGGTGAGGACTCGATGTTCTAACTTTAGCTTGTTTCCCTGCAGCTGCACGCCCAGCTGGAGAAACACGGCCTGTCGGACTTTAAACTCCGCTGGACCCAGAGGGATGGGCAGACTTTTCATAAGGAACCCGAGAAGAAGAAGAAGAAATCTAAAGGTATTCCCGACAGTAGAGACAATAATTGGATTTCAGAATAATCCCTAAACCACATTTTTTCCATTTCTTAGGGTCATGTGGCTGAAGGGCCGTTGGAGAGCGGACATCATCTCAACAGCATCGCGATCGCTTTGTTTCATATTTTACTTCCATATTTATTATTCTATGCCATCAGTGATGAAATGACGTCTGTGTGTTAATATGTTTGGTTGCATGCTGTGTAACACAATTCTCTGTCTGATTTCCTCACCCGCTGTGAATAGATCTTTTATTTGACCTTTTTGCTGTTAATAAATACAGACTTTCTGCTTGTAACTTTAGAGCGTGTACGGAGGATTGAAACTGCTGTCAAATTACATAGAATTTTCTTTTTTTCATATTTATATTTAATGTTTTTTGTGTAATGTTTTGTTGGTGCTGGTATTGTAACTCTATCTGGATAAATTCAAATGTATGGCTTTGCTACTTTTTGTGCACTGAATTAATGTTTCTGTGAGTGAGGAGCATTTTTTGTCGGGTTTTTGTCAATTTGAAACTTAACTAAACAATAACTGATCTTGTGGTGTTAGAGGAATAAAATAAATTTTCATTCTAAAGGTAAATGCATCATCATGTTCCAGTCAAACATTATTTAACTAAACTTATGAACATATAAACTATACAATATTCTCAGTGGTATTTTGAAAGTGTTTTAAACACACTTAATGACTTTGCTTGTTCAGAAGCTGTTTGGATGAAGGCTGTTTGACAGGAAGCTGCCGAACCAACGACCAATCAGAGCCGACTGTCGCACACTATGAGAAAGGTTTTTTGTTTTGCAAGTCAGCATGCCAGTGTGTTCTAGTGGAACATCAACATGTGAAACGTGAGCTGAACACGTGTTGGATGGGAATGACCTTGGACTGAAGGTCGCATGCTTCGTTTCACCACTTGATGGTTCATGGAAATTTGAGCTTTGCTAATAAATCCCCAAATGAGTCGTGTTTTACATGATTGCTTTAGCATTTCCTAAAACGCGGGGTAGCAACCAAATGTGTTCCCCAGTAAACGATGCCTGATTGGACGAGAGACTGAGACTATGGTTTCAGACACATGGATGTGTTAAAAAAATCACCCCTTATTGACTTTTAGTGCATTTTACTCTTTTATTTTACGCTACTGTTGCTTAAAGAAAAGGTTTTGAGTGCAGATATTTACCCTTGTAATGTTAAATAGTATCATGTTATTGCTACTTTTAAATTACACCAAAGTTCATAATGTGGTTTTCTATCAATGACACAATGTAAATGTAATTGCAATTTAATGTTAAGACTCGGCTGGTAGTTATATGCATTGACAATATGTCAATTTGTTCACACGGTGGTACTCTATGGTTACGTAACGTTCTGCGAGATGCTTTCAGGGTCTCGCTGATCTTCTGGAGCATCAGATCCTCAACCTCGGTGGCCAGAGGAGGTTTTCGGGTTGCGTCTCTCTCGGCTGTGGTTGGTTTCAGCCGCGGACACCTGATGGCTCTCAGGAACCTTGATTCTGTCGTTGACTCTTCTCCCAGACGGGAGGTCGCTAATTTCCCATCTTGGATTACGAGGCAAAAACTGTCCCTTTCAATCTCAGAATCCCTCTTAAAAGGACTCTTTCACGGTACGGAACATTATGAAAAACATTGACAATTAGCTTCGTTTTGGTAGATTTGAATATGTTGTTTCGTCATTTTTTGGGAAGGACGAAGGTTTGGTCCATCATGGTTTCCCTGCTTCGCCCTCTGCTGGCTGGATGACTGAACAACAGTCTCTCCCTGTACTTCTTCACTAAAGTACTGCTGTACTTTAGTGAAGAAGTACAGACATAGTTTTACTGTTTTGATGTACGGAGACAATACGAGAAGAGAGAATATGGCAGAGTACAGAGCTGTGGTTTAATGAGGACACACACACACACACACACGGGCTGTTCACTCAGATGGTTGTGAATAAGTCATGGCTCTACGAGCTAAACCTCTTTGATAACTTGCTGCCAAATATAGAGGCCGTGTGCAGAAGACCAGTAAGAAGGGGACTGTTGCGTAACCACCTTCTCCATCGGCGTGCACTGCGGTTACACCGCTGGGCGTTATTGTACGTAACCTTTGCTGAGAGTGGAGTTTGGTTTTTACGCTTCATGTACTGTAAGATTTAATTGACTTTATAAATGATTTTAGTATATTTTACTATATAACCATACCAGCAACAACAGTGACGAGGAGGTTTACTTCGTCTTGCCATAATGCTCCTTTTCGCGTAACAAGTGAACAAATGAGGAGAGGTGACTTTTTATCGGCGTTGGTTTGAAAAATGAATGTTTTAAAAATTGAACTGCCGAGACACTGGCGATGACACACGACCTGGTGATTTAATGGGAATGATTTGGACTCCTGAGTACACTAAAAATCACTCTAACTGCACCTTAATATGAGGCATTAGTCACAGTTTTCCCACTGGCTGCACTGCTGCACGGTGAACAGAAGGATCATTAAACTCTGCGTGTAGAGAGAATGGAGGAGAGATGAGGATGAGGATGAGGAGGATGAGGAGGATGAGGATGATGAGGATGCTGTTTGGATGTTTGTTGATATGAAGGCTCAATGGTTCAAAAAAGTCAACAAGTAAAGTGAGGTATTTGCTCCACTCGGTCCAGCAGAGATGGGATTGTGTACCCGTTTCCCCCAAATGGGAGCAGACAGGAACTGATGTGTGTGTGTGTGTGTGGGGGGGGGGGTGTGTGTGTTATTTTGCAGCACAGTGACAAAAAAAAAGAACAGGACAGACACTGGATCCATGTGTGACAGAGGCAGAGACGCGCTGTCAGCATCAGCGCTGCGGTCATTCATCAAAGCCCCCCCCCCCCCCCCCTCCTCCCCTCCTTCCTTCCTTTCGTCTCCCTCCTCTGCTCTTTCTCACCATCTCCTTCTATTCCCCATTCCACGAAATCCGCCATGGTCACCCGTGCAGGGAGACACCGGGGAGGCGCTTTGACGGACCGGCGCTGTCCCCTACGGCTCCTTGCACTCCAAAGACATCCAAGGCCTGACAGGCCCGCGGGGGGGGGGGGGGGTTGACTTTAATACGGGCTTTACTGAAGATTTGCCTGTAGAGGACCTGACGAGATGAGTGGATGCTAAAGAGGGATTGCGGCGGGGCGTGGGGGGGGGGGAGGAGGGGGGGGGGTGTTTCCTCAGAATGAGACTATTTCAATTCCCACCGTGAATTGATTCCCGAGGATACGAATCGGGGAGGATGATTTAATAAAAGGCATCAGCCATCGCAGCCATTAACTCCCCCCTCATACGTAGCAAACAGCTCTAACTGGGTGGTGCCGGGGAGGGGGGGTGGGGTTAGTGGGGTGGGGACACTAATCTGATCAAATGGGTACATCGGGGCTCATCGCACTGGGAGACATAGACTCGGCGATAGTTCCAACTGCCAGTGACTTTCACACGGCTGAAATGTCACCCCCGTGCACCTGAGGCGACGCCGACTCCCCCCCCTTTCTTAGGGGCTCCTAAGAAAAGACGTTGACGTCAGAGCAGCCTCCTTTTACCTCAGTCTCTCCCCCACCTGCTCACGCACACTTTTTATATCCCTCTCCCCCGTCTTTACCCTCCCGCGCCCCCCCCCCCCTCCCCCCCAGGACGGCGGCCCCCTCCACCCGATGCCGACACTTATACATACTGTATATATATATCGAGACCACTTAAGGAAATCAGCTGCTGCCCCTCTTTCCACTGCGGGGACACAAGGACGTGCGCCTTGGACGAAGACAGCTCTCCTCTCCACACGGTCCACATCGTCACGGCAACGCTGCGGCAGATGTGTCGCCCCCGAGAGCTAGAAAGCAGCACGTCCTGGCAACAGATGGACGAGTCAACGAAACGTCACAGGAAGACAGATGTTTGTGCTCGATCCCCGAGACCTTCCCCTGACCGTGGCCGATGTCGGAAGAGGTCAAATGTGTCTCCGTGGGGACCAACGAGGCATCATGTCCTCATGCAGCGTTCACATGGTTTCCTGCATAATGTCAATTGTGTTTTTTTTTTCTCTTGACAATGGACTTAAGTCTCAAAGGAAACAAAGGATAAATTGCTTCAGTCCCCTGAGATCGGCCCTAAGAGTAAATTGGGCCGCCACAGACAGCGCCGGGGGGGGGGGGGGGGGGGTGACCTCCACGAAAGAGGAGATTTAATGATGTCTGCGGTGCCATCCTTCAGCACGGCGGCGCTGGCGTTGGCGTGCACGTGTCACTACGTGTGACATTGCGGAGGTGGCACACGGGGCTCAGTTTGGCGTCGAGGGGACTTGCGTAAGAGGAGGCAGACTCCCCCCCCCCCCCCCCCCCCACTCACGAAGCATGAAGAGCTTGTCAGGCCAGATGTTTACTGTGACACACAAACTCTGAAAACCATCCGGGAAAAAAACACATCGTGACCACCAAGGGGCACGATGATCTCACTTAATGCTTAATGCACAGAGTCTAGAGTTAGGAGTTTTAATGTAAGTTATTTGCATTTACCAATCAGGAGCCCCTCAGAGACCCCCGACACGTAACCACAACAAAACACGTCCCCAGCAGACATTTAGGAGACATGCATTTGTGTCGCTCGAAACTCCCCAGTGATTTGCACAGAAAGCGATACGAGGTGTGAAGAAGAGTTGTTCATGTGTTAAAGTAAGCCCCCTGTGGGCAGATTACATCGCGAGGCCTTAAAGGACCCCTGATTGGACCTGTTTCCCTTCATCGGATGGAGTGAATATAATTCCACTCTGTGTCTGATACAGCAACGTTCATGTTTTATGGAAGCGATGCAGGGCCAGTGATTCATTCATACATACATCTCCTGCTTGTATTCCACACTCAAGGGGAATTTCATTGTTCATATGTTGGTCAAGGCGGGACGGAATGTGCTGAAAGTCAGAAATTGATTCCACGGACTATCTGCTGCGGCAGGGCTTTTCTTCTGGTGCTGGACCAATCGTTGCCCTTCGCAAATAAGATGCTAAATGGTGCAGAGTGAACAATTTGGCGGTATGATGTGCTGAGGCCTGCAGATTGTAACTTCAGCACTGAAGTGTGTGTGTGTGTGTGTGTGTGTGTGTGTGCGTGCGTGTGTGTGTGTGTGTGTGTGTGTGTGTGTCCAAGCAGGAAGGCGAGTCCGCTGGGTGGGCTCGGTGATGAGGACTTACGAAATGATCTTTATGAAATGAAATTTAACCCTAACAGAAAGTTATTTTGATTACTACTACTTTTTTTCCCACGAACGAAGGTCACAAAAGAGGGGGGGGGGGGGGTACATGTGATCCATTCATTTCAATTGCAAAACCACACGCATTTAAACGGAAATGGCCTTAAATGTGTTTGAGTTCAGATGCTCTGAGGGACAGAGAGAGAGAGAGAGAGACGTTCATTAGGTGTGGAGGCGCGTTGCTCTCTGCAGCACGTCTGTTGCGCTCCGCTCACCTCTCCCGGTAGTAGGAGCCCCCCCCCCCCCCCCCATGCTCCCTCCCTCCCCCCTCCCTCCTCAGCCCCCTCGTCTCCCCGCGCCGCCGCCGCCGCTCCGCCACCAGCAGCCGAAACCGAGTCAGAGTCAGAGGCTCCGACCGGCACCGGAACCCTCCGCCACAGGCGGCACCACGAGGCGAACCGCACCCGGGGGGGGGGTCCGTGTCGAGGAGAGCCGGAACGCGCCGCGCCGCGCGGGGATGCGGGCGCCTTCCCCCGGATGCGGGATGGAGACGAGCGGGCCGCGCGGCATGTGAAGCCTCGCCGGGAGACGATGGCTGGACCGGGATCCTCTGCGGCGGTGCCGCTGCTCCTGCTGGGCTTCCTGTCGGTGTCCTCCGTTACCGCCGGTGAGTAGGACCACAGGTTTGGGAGAGGGAGGGGGGGGGGTGGGGGTTGTGTGGGTGGTGGGGGGCTATTACAAAACGCATGGTGACGAGCAAAGATGGAAGTGTGTCTGTTGTATGTAAGTTTCACATCGCAATAAGTCATTTTATTGTTCTCTGGGATACAGTTTATAATTACTCAAGATAAAAAAAACACACAAATATTAAGTGTTGGAGGTCAAACAATCACTTTCATTTGTCATTTGCTTGCTCTTTGAAATATGAGCGTCCTTTAAAACGCGATATTTCGACGATGTCACCTCATCGATTAATCAAGACTAAAAAAAATCAATAGGTTTCTGTAACCCTCCGACGGAGGGTTATGAAACAGTTGGGGCTCAAATTGGACGAGGCTTTCCCATTGGAAGCCCCCACACAGCCGAGCATCCAGTAAGCATGTTTTGCACAGCGGATGGAGAACCTCATCCATCTTTTGTTGTGTTGCATATTTTTAACATGCAGCCGCTTGAATTCGATAAGAACCATCGTCTCGTCCCGGTTATAAAAGGAATGTGAATCCCTCTCTGCTGTGTGTGTGTGTGTGTGTGAGAGAGTGTTGTATGGTACAGGTAGTCAAACATGTATCGCACACCAGCCACTGTGCATCAATCAAGCCCTGGGGAGCCACACGATGTAACAATGGGGTTTTCTCAGCTGCGTTCATGGGGGGGGGGGGCGTTCTTCTATCGCTGTGTAATATTGGCTGGGGTGGCACAGCGCGAGATTCAGAGGACACTTCTAAATGGGACCCACACGGTGAAGGAAGCTCTACGGGGGGCGAGGGGAAACCTCTGGTGAACATTATCAGGAGCCATGTGATCAGCATGTGTGCTTTTTATGTATTACCAGTTGTAACCACAGACTACTCATGACCTGTCTCTATATTCCTGTGGTTATGCTACGTGGTGTGTGTCTGTGTGTGTTGTGTGTGTGTGTGTGTGTGTGTGTCAGACACCGCGCTCTCAGCTCCGCTCAATGTGACCATCAGAGAGATTGAGGTGAACTCTGCCATGGTCACGTGGGAGATCTTGGAGGGGGACCCCGTCATTGGATTCGCCATCACCCAACAGGTATTTCTATGCTGTCGTGTCCCTTACTGTGTGTAGAGAGAAACTTGAAGTGTGGGGGGGGGTGAAAGCTACAGGTGCATGCTGGTAAACAGGAAGTCAGCTGAGGTTTGGCGTGCTGACACAGCTCAGCCCCCCTTTTTTCAAATGTGCTCTTTGTCTACGGCCCGTTTAGAAAGGTCAGTAAATGAAAAAGGCCCTGAAGAGATTTACTCTAACAGGAACCAATTGACCCGAGCAGGCAGCCCCAGACGAATAGGAGCGCACATTTCATTCAGAGCGGCACTCTGTTTCTTCCAGCTTGATTACATTGCAGAGAAACCCCCCCCCCCCCCCCTCCCCTGGAGACTTAAACTGGTTTGCATTCGCACTGTTAAAGGTTCGCGTGGTACGATCAACAGGAAAACTGCATTTGATCCCAGGGTTTCGTTACATTATTTCGTATTCAGCTGAACTCCTGAGATATCGCTCCTCTGAGCCCATCTGATTCCTATCAAAGAACTTACAAGAGGTCAGCGCCCCCCCCCCCCCCTCCGACTCTGCAGAATCGTGCAGAATCGATCCGTGCTCACTAGATAACGCCCCGAAAAGCAGGGATCAAAGGGGCACTGAATCCGTCCCCCTTTGCCTCCCTTCTTTTTAAAAAAAAAAATGTTTTGCAGAAGAAGGACGCCCGCATGCTGCGCTTCATCCAGGAAGTGAACACCACCACGCGCTCCTGCGCGCTGTGGGACTTGGACGAGGACACCGAGTACATCGTCCACGTCCAGAGCGTCAGCATGGCGGGCAGCGGCCCCCCCAGCGAGCCGGTCCTCTTCAGAACGCCCAGGGAGTCGGAGAAGATGGCGTCCAAGAGCCCGGGTGAGGGGCGGGTCATTTCCTTTTCTCACCTGCTCGTCAGGTGTCTCCGCCCGAAAAGGCCTTAAAGCGATGACATAATTTGGTCAAACTCGACATCAGAGAGGAGACGCGCTGCCTGCACACACACACACACACACACACACACACACACACACACACACATTATAATACCAGCTTCTAACCAGAGGCAATAACGGATAACCTTTATTTGACGATCTGATCTGAAGACACCCCCCCCCCCCCCCACCTCGTACAAATGCAATCCCCAAACGCAGAGGCTGCTGTTATCTGGAGCGGCGCGCTGCGCTTTCCAGTCTCATCGCGTCCGACCCAGTTACGGCGCCGAGAGCGACCTGCTAAACGTCTCATCAGAAAAGGGGACGAGGAGACATTAGGGACCGTTCTGGATTCATGAGAGGACACGGGGGGTGGGGGGGAGGGGGGGGGGGGGGGGGGCGTGCAGGAGAGTTCAGATTCCTTTTGGCACATGGAACCATGTTCTAAGAAAGAATGATCCCATTTCCAAATGATTCCTTTAAAGTAAGTTAGCATCTTGATGTGATTGTGCAGATTTAATAACGCGGGGTCTAAATATTTGTCCCATCAGCATTATTTGAAGTCTCAGCGGTGGAATTGGTCTTAATGTTGGGGGGGCGGGGGGCTCGATTTGTGAGCTCACCCTTTTGACTGAAGTCCCCTGCGAGCAAACAGTGTGTGTTTGGGTGTGTGCGTGCGCGTGTGTGTGTTTATGGAAGCATTCATTAGCTGCTGATTAAATCTCTTAGCCCCCCCCCCCCTCCAAGTGGATATCAATCAGCCAGACACCCTTTGGTATGGAGCCGGACGTGTTTGAGGGTTTATTTCATTCTACAAGACGCTGCACAATCTGCACTTTTGCAAAAAAGTGACAGCAGTGAAATATTGCAGAGACTTTCTCGCTTCGATGAATGAATGAATGAATGAATGAGGTTCTCTTACTCCGGCAGAAGAATTCGGAGCACGATTCTACTTGAAAGCAAACAGAATCGTTGCTTCAAGGCTTCGAGGCCTGCAGGGTTTTATTGATGTTGTTCTTCAGCTGCAGCTCAGATGTTTAAATCTGCTCCCCTGGGTTTCATCAAGTAAACCGTGCCAACTCAGAATGAATGCGCAATGTCTCCATAAAGAAACTGCATACTGGAGAGCACAATGAAATGTATTACCAAATGTGTGTGTGTGTGTGTGTGTCCTCTCTCCAGACGAGGTGACGATGGAGGAGTTCGGTCAGTCGGCTCAGCTGAGGGCCGGGGAGCTCATCATCATCGTGGTGGTGCTGGTCATGTGGGCAGGTACGGTGGGACACCCCTTGTCTCTGCGGGTCAATGAGGAGTGTGAGTGTGTGTGTGCGTGCGTGTGTGTGTGTGTGTGTGTGTGCGTGTGTGTGTGTGGCAGTGGGGGCCCTCTCTCTGCCCGATGATCACCACATGTGGATCTTTATTTGTTATAATGCTTCCTATTTAATCCTCCTCAGCTATGAATAGTCCTCCCTGACCCACTTTGGGTGTAATGAGACAGGAATGTGGCTCACGTTGGGTTTGTGGCTTTATTCATTAACGGCCCTCATCTCCCTCAGCAGTGAGAGGACCATTCGCTGAGGTTCAAAGAGAGTCGGAGAGGGAGGGGAAACTGTGAAGGGTCTTTTGAGAGGAGGTGGATTGTGTTCTTCTAGCTTATAATTGGGCCTGGGTGGGGGGGGGGGGGATATCACAGTGAGATACCCCTCCCTCTGTTATTCCCTTTCTTCTTCCTTTGTGTTCGTCTCGCTGTCTCCTCGGGTGTGTTTTTATCTTCATGAGCGAGGGAAGGCTTCACATGACTTATCTTTTCATTCGGGAAACCTCAGAGTGAAAAGGCGGCTGACGAATAATGATCCTGTGCATCCCCCTCTGCCCCCCCCCCCCCCCCCTCCCCCTCCCGCCCGCAGGGGTGATCGCTCTGTTTTGCCGTCAGTATGACATCATCAAAGACAACGAGCCCAACAACAACAAGGACAAAGCCAAGAACTCCTCGGAGTGCAGCACCCCGGAGCACCCGCAGGGGGGGCTGCTGCGCAGCAACGTCTGAGACCAGCCCCCCCCCCCCCCCTGCAAAGCCTCGTGCAATAACTCCTCGACCCTCAGGACAGGTGAGGAGCCTCAGGTGACACCTCGAGTAAAATACTGTGTTTCCAGGTCCTCGCTGTGTCTGAACTGTCCTTTTGTCCCTCAATACCTGCAGTAACTGTGTGTCCTGACGCTTGGACCAACGGAAAGCCATCGTCTCC